>NW_026440415.1:0-37570 GCF_025698485.1 Gossypium arboreum
AAAAACTCTAAAATAGATAATTATTGAAATACCTTTAAAAGTGGAAAATTTGCGTTTACCCTTAGGAGTTAAATTACAAATACCCTAGGTTTAAATTGACTTAAATGCATGTTTGATTTGTTATTTTGCATGCCATGTTGTTATCATCTGATGCATGAGATTGGGATATTGACGGAGGAAGTACTGAAAGTGGCTTGTCCACGTCTTGGAGGCTTTGCCTCAATTCTTTGATAACGAGCAAAGAAGTGCAAGTGGAGTGTTAGGGTGGGTGGGTTGAGCTATTCCCCACATGGAGTGTATGGCTGAATGCGGTGGAGTGTAGTGGTTGGTGGGTTGAGTAGTCTCCCCAAATGGGCTTGCATATGTTTCTGATGTTGCATGTATTTTGAAATGGGCCTATGGGCCATCATTATCTGAATAAGAGGCTAAGGCCCAGGTTTATTGTGATCTGAAAGGGCTCGGCCCATACCTTATTACTGAATGGGCTTAGCCCAATAGGCTTGAGTGACTTGGGCTTTGAAGGGTTTTCCTTACACCTGAGTTTCCCCAAACTCACCCTTTTATTTTCATCCACGCAGAAATCCCCAACCATAGTGGGCTTGGAGCGTGAGGGAATTGAGTGGCCACCGCTTCGAAAGTTTGATTTTCTTCGTGAACTGGACATCCTTTTAATTAAGTTTGAGGTTTTGGGCTTTTAAATGTAATAAGGCCGCTTATTCATTTTGATGGTTTTAATATGTATTACTAAGATAGGTAATACTTATTTTAACTGTTGAAATTGGATAGCTTTAGGGCGTTTTCAAAAACAACAGTTGATTTCAAAATAACACGACAACAAGCAAAGCTTCCGAATGAAAGTATTTTCCAAAATTAATCACTTTTCCTAAAATGACTTAATCAAATCGGTTTCCTAGAAATATCCATGACGTTAAGGTGTGGCAATGGCGGTATGCATGTCTAGGATTGGATCCGAAGGAGCTTGGTACTTAGCGATCGATGGACTCACCACCTCTTTTCCGATTTCCTACGGTGCAGACTTCCATTCACTTTAACCTTTAATGAATTAATCTTTTGAACATCAAGTACGATTTTCTAGACTTAGAATGGAAATTATTTTTTACGTTTTTGATGTGGCATGCCGGATCTGGCCATAACTTCTGGGCCGGGTTTGGGGTGCTACAAAAAGCACATTCATCTTTGGCGGGTCTCCCTTTGGACTTGCCCCTTCTACCAAGTTTGTTGCTGTGTGAACGATTTCTTGTTGTTAAAGCTTCTACAATTGTATCTTTGTGATCTTTTATCATTCTTTTGAGTCTCGGATCTATAAACGCATCTGATTGCGTCAAATGTGATCGTGTCTTTCCCATGAAGCAATGTGGTAGTAAGATGATCATATTCATCAGGAAGGGAATTCAACAACAATAAGTGTAATGACCCAAAGTCAGTGGGCACTGGAAAAGTACATTATCGGGCCTCTGTCTTAGTGAAACAGGTTTGTAAATAATTATTAAGAATAATTATGAGTCTAGTTATATATTTAATTAGGTCTTATTTAGGTGAAACTAGTTTAATTTAGAGTAATTAGTAAAAAGGACTAGATTGAGTAAAGGTTAAAAGTTTAATTCTAAAACAATAGAAAGAAAAAGGGATTAAAATGGCAATTAAGCCATTTGTAATAATTGAGGCGTAAAATGGATAGAAAAATCTAAGATTTTTCTTAAATTTTATTAATATTATTATTATTATTATTATTTGATTTAAAAATTTTGTTATTAGATTATAAATAAATTAAAATTTGTGCCAAATGTATGATGATAAAAGTGTACATGTGTGATATGTGTATTTATACACATGTATATATATATATATATTTGTATATTTTCTTAAATAATAAGTAAAAGATATATATATATTTAATAATTATTAAAATAAGACAAGTGCATAATTATTATTGGTACATGTGTTTAAAATATATATAATTTCTTATATAATAAGTAAATGATAATAATTAAATTATAAGATTTTTTTATAATAAACAAATTGAATAATAACAATTGTAATAAAAATATTGGTACATTGTTATAAAATTATTTGTTTAATTAATATTAAAGTAATATAAAATAACTAAAAGAAATAAGTAAATAGAATAAAAAGAAAGTAAAAGAAAGAAGAAGAAATGAACCAGAGAACAAAACGAAAACAGGGAAGAAAAGGGAAAGAAAAAAAGGGGAAAATTGGGATTTTAAAGCTTCAAGTTTAATTGGTAAGCTAATTTTAGCCCTTTTCTCTTAATTTTGATGTTTTAGAAGCTTTAAAACAAAGTCTTGTTGGAATTAGATTAAGGTTTTGGAAGTTCTTAGGTTTTTAAGCATGGGTTATGTTGAACAAAAAGAAGAATTAGGGATTTAATTGAGTGAATTTTAAGTTAGAATTGAAAAAGGGATTAAATTGTAAAAGAAGCTATAAGTTTTGTGTATTAGGAAATTAAATTGAATGAAATTTTAAATTAGGATTTTATAATGAACACTAGATTGTTAGGCTGAATGGGAGGAAATTGAGTAGAAATGAAGTATAAATTAAGTTAAACAAATAAAAGAGTTAATTTGGATTAAATTGGAATTAAGGAATAAATTGAATAAATATTCAATTAATTATTAAATTAATGATGTAATTAATAATGTAAATTATTATTATTATTTTCATAGCTAACAAGGAAAATGAGGTATCGACATCCAAAGGAAAAGAAAAGATTGTTGAGGAGTAAATGCGTATTCCGGGTTTGTATTACTATAACTTAAACTGTTTATTAAATGTTATATTAAATTTGTAGTCATGGGACATCTAAGATAAGGTAAATAATAATATTTGAAATTAAGTAAGAATATGTGTGAATATTGAGTTATATGTGAATTGAGATAATAGATGTTTTGAATTGATCGAATATTTGAAATTGTTGTGGAAATGAATTTGAAATTAGAAAAGTAAAATAATACCCTATTAACTTGTCGGACTAGATTGGATACAAATGGCATGCTATAGGATTGTGATGTGATGAGGAGATTTGTAGCTCGGAGAAGATGATTCATATTATATGTTTTGGTTTAACCAAAGAGGCATTTTCTCTATTTCAAATTTTGCATTGTCACATGAGTCCTTGCTGATGACGATACCTCTGCCATTTTTCTCCACAATCCCAACTACTGTATACGTGAGCAGTGCCAATACGTGAATAGTGTCATAAACGGTCATATTCCCCAAGTACGAATCTAGCTCTGATACCAATTGTTGCGCAGAAGCATGTAAAAGAGTAAAATTATTGTACTGAAAAATTACACAAAGTTCAACTCCCAGGAAAGAGAGGTGGATTACGAGGATCACTTAAGTACCAGATCTTTCCTAGCCAGAATATCCCTCTATCGTAATTTAATAGCACAATAAATCACTACAATCACACTCACAAAATATGGAAAAATAAATCTAAGGAATTTCCATTATAAAACACCACTTTGGTAAGGGGGAGGGGGTTGTAGGGCCTCTGACTCGATTCTCATATACATATACCTGTAACACAGTTTTCATCATCATAACAATCATATCTCAATCATGTCATTCATTTCGAGTAACTAACATTCATATTGATTTAACGCTCACTTTCCAGCTATCTCATTTAGTCAAGTATAATTATGCATGCATTCCATGTTTTCTAGATAACTTTACTTGAATTTTAACGAGATTCAGCAAATTTTTCCTATGTCCTCGGGCACTACCAAATATATTTCACTTCAAAAATACAAGTGAAATTTACAAATAGGGAGGGAGAAAACAATGCCTTAAGTAGAGAATGACAAATATGGGATGAAGAAAATGAGAAATGGTTAGGCCTATTTTTAATTGAGGTTCAGGGATCAACTTGCAAAGCCCCTATACAATTAGGGACCAAAATTGAATTATCCCATGCTAAATTTCAAACCAAATTTTGGTGCCTTAAATGTTTAGATTTCCGATGTCAATTTTTTGACACCAATATCTTTGACTTTTCAAAGATATGGGTAGCTTCTAATAATGCATAATCGAATTGGGTTGAAATTATCTCAAGTTTTCCTAACGTAACCAATGCCACATTTATTAAAAGTATATAATCATGTTTTAAAGTAGAAAAAAATGATTTTATAAAACACACGAGGTTTTATAAGAGAAAACAGTGAGAAGATTATATAGGAACATAGCCTTTTTAAGTTGTGATTTGTGATGGGAAAGAAATTCAAGCATTGTTTAGTTTAACATCAAACATATTGAAGCCATTGATTCTTGTTTTTGCCTTTCAATGTGTTTGTTTCTTTTACTATTATGAAAAACAATATATAATCATATCAAAGATGCACACACAGGGGCTGGCATGAAAAGTTTTCTATTTATACTATTTATAATTTCTAAAATTTTAAATTAATAATGATAAAATTACACTTTAGCCCCTAAAATGATAAAAATTTAATTTAATTCTCTAAAATTATAAAGATATAAGCTATTAAAATGGTGAAAATATATAATTTAATCCCCCAAAATAAAACTTTCCTAGCTTCACTGCTGATCGACAATGCTAATATAAGTTTGTCACAAAAAATGGCATTGTAGTGGACTTGAAGCTAACAAAAAAAAATTAACGATGTTAATACTTCTTTAAATTTACGTCAGAATTTTAATTAGAATTAAATATTTAGACTAAATAATGACATTATAAATGTTGAAGTGCCAAATTATAAAAGAAGTATAAAGGCCAAATCTCAAATTTTAACACAATATAGGGACCAAAATTTAGATTTAACTATTCTTATATAATTAAAAAGTAGAGGGACTGAAACTGAAAGTTAACCATTAATGGTGATAGTTTTCTGTCATTGTCTCTAACAATGACAAATTTTTATCGAACTATTTAATTCAAAATTTGAATTTTTTATCGAGTTTTTCAAATCGAATCAGATTTTGCTCACCCCTAGTTTTGAGAGTTTTTCTTGGAAAAAAATTCTAAATAAAAATTTTAGGGTTTGAAAGATGAACTATTTATAAAACGCTTTCCCTAACTGAAATAGAATTAAGAATTAGGATTGATTTAAATTAAGGACTTAATTAATAAAAACAATTTTTTTATTTGGGCAAGGAATTAGTTTAAAATTAGGAATTCAATACCTTATAGGGAAAAAATAAGAGAATGAAATATTATAATTGAAAATGCAAAAAAATTCCAAACTTAGGACCAAAGAGAATGCTAAGTTTTAACACTAGCAAACTCAGTCTTAACATAAGCCTTCAAGAAAATGGTTTTAAGGGTTTTGGCCAAGTAGAGAAAATGAATAAAATCAACAAAGGATGCAAAAAGGGAGTTTGAATATAAGACCTTAGCTTGCTTAACACTTTAACCATTAAGCCTGGTAATCTATTCTTTATCAACAATTAATTTTTAATGCATTCTAATTTCGCTTATCCTATTCTTATTATTCTTTTAAAAAATTTGAATTTTATCCCTATTTCTTCTACCCTAATTTTGGGATGTGACAAGACAACTCAAGCTGTTATAAAATGTAAGTTTAGCAATTACGATTATCCACAATCAATTCAATTTTCTCTATTTAATATATAATTAATTTTAATTTTTATTATAAAAATAAATATTATAAATTTAAAATAATGGAAATAATTTAAAATTTTTATAAAATCATAATTTTTAGAACTATTTATGGAAAGGGCTTTCAACATAAATTTATGTAAATATTTATTCTGAGGATAGAAACTCAATCAATTAAAAAAGAAAGAAAAATCAAAATTGGAAGAATAAAGTAAATAAAACCCAAACTTTTGAAAGTAAATATTTTTGAAAGGGAAAAGATTTGATATTTTTGTTCAATTGCTTGAATCGGTTAGATAGTTTCTATTTTAGTTTTATTAATAATTCAGATATTATATCAAACATTTTTAAACATATATGAGACAATTGTGGTAAAGCTAGCTATGGAAATTCTATGGTATCGGATCCACTATTGCACAGGCCATAAAATAAGTTGGAACAATTTTTGGGAGTTCCAAAGATAAGGGATGGCCTCGGTCTTCCATAACAGATAAACATCTCCCCAAGTAGTAGAACTTTAGTTCTTTTGTGTTTACTGCATGAAATTTGTGGAGATGCTCCTATAAGTCAGAAAACTGTATCCGTAACTCGTCGGACAGTATAGGTGGATCCACGTGTGAGTCCCATAGCTAAATCCCAATATTCATTAAAACAAATAAGAGACAGTAAAGTATATTAAACACAAACAGGAATGTGAAGGGAAAATAAAAACAAATTATTCGATATACCTGGATTTAAATTTGTCCTAAGTTGTATGGCCGATTGGAAGTATGATAGAGGATGTTGTGCAAAGTCGGAACATGTGCCATGTTTCATCCATTCCTTAAACCAAAACCCAATGTCGACCACATGCGATGGCAAGTTCGGCCATAGTGTGGGCAATTGGTTCCAAAGAGTCATGTTAGGTGTGGGTCCTACTATGGGAAACCCATAATTTCGCCACATTTTTTGTCTTCTTGGATTTGTCAAAAAAAAAAGGGTGTGAGCCAAAATCTCAAATTCATCCAGAGAAAAAGAGTAGAAAATTTCATTTTTCTAAGCTTGGTGCAGCGTGATCAACTCTTGATCGAAGGTTCATCGTGGTTCGATTTAGCTGATTTTTGGACAGCAGCTAGGCGATAAGGTGCTCTTGACTTTGTCGGTCGAATTTTTCATCCGAGTCTTGTAGCGTCGAAAATACCCATTTTTCATAGCTGCGTTTTTGGTGATATTCTCTCATTTTCTCTCTTTGCTAAAGATTACATATTGTTAGCCTTGTTGGAGTTGAATGCTTGTTGTAGGCTTGATATTGTGATCTTGTAGTTGAACATTTGATGATAGTGGAGCTCTTGATCGGACTCTAAAGTCCGTGTTTTTACCCTTGATTTAAAGGGGTTTTCCACGTAAAAATACGGTGTCTCTATTTATTTTTATTGTGGTTGCATTAGTTGATTTGTGGTTGATTAAGGTTGCTAGAGAACATATCTTGTGCTATTGTGCTTGCCATAATTTTTGACAGAGTTATAAGGAGAGAAAGAACACCGGTTGTGCTTTCGCTTTGTTTCGGTTGTTCGGTTTCTTCCCAACAAACTGGTACCAGAGCTTGGTTATTGTGTCAGATAATTATGGAAATTAATACGAGCAAGATGATTATGTTGAATGGCACAAATTATCAACTTTGGCGGAATAAAATGAAGGACTTGTTGTTTGTGAAGGCTTTGCATCTTCCGGTCTTTACTACTCAAAAACCCGATTCGAAAAGTGATGAAGAATGGGAATTTGAGCATCAACAAGTGTGTGGCTTTATTCGGCAATTTGTTGAAGAAAATGTTTACAACCACATTGATCAGGAGACACATGCTCGAACATTGTGGGAGAAGCTTGAAAGCTTGTATGCTTCGAGGTCGGGCAATAACAAGTTGTTTTCTTGAAGAAAATGATGGCGCTAAAATATAAAGAAGGAATGTCTATAGCTGACCATGTTAGTGAATTTCAGTGTGATGAATCGGTTGCTTGGTATGGGTGTCAAATTTGATGACGAGATTTTAGGACTTTGGTTGCTTGCTACTCTACGGACTCTTGGGAGACCTTTCGAGTCTCACTCATTAATTACCTTACAGTGTATTATTACTTTGGATTTGGCTAAGAGTGGTGTGTTGAATGAAGAGGTTAGAAGAAGATCTCGGGGTTCTACATCACAGTCCGAGGTGTTGGTTATCAGCAGGGGGAGAAGCAGAGACAAAGATGGAAAGGGTAGAGATAAAAGCGAAGCAAGTCAAGATCGAGATACAAGAATCTTGAGTGTCATCATTGTGGTAAGAAAGGTCATATTAAGAAATATTGCTTCAAGTGGAAGAGAGAGAACAAAGGTGGTGGTGATAAACACGATCGGAATGACGATGAAAAATCCGAGCGTGTTACTACTCATTACTCGTGAAGATCTGTTAGTTATTTGTGATGAGAATTTGGTCAACCTAGCATACTGACGAGACTAGTTGGGTGATTGATATTGGTGCATCACTTCATGTCACGTCGAAGAAGAAATTCTTCACATCTTATACTCGGTGATTTTGGGGTATTGAAGATGGGTAATGATTGTTTGGTTTCGGTTATTGGTATGGGAGATGTTAGCTTGGTGAGTAACAATGGAACAAAGTTAACTCTCAAGGATGTCGACATGCACGGATGTCCGTTTGAATTTGATTTCGCAGAAAGCTTGATGATGAGGATTCGTAACACCTTGGTGAAGGGCGTGGAAGTCGACTAAAGGCTCCTTGGTTGTGGCTCGAGGAAAGAAGAGCTCAAATTTGTACTTGATGCAAGCTTTGACTTCTCGAGAGCGGTGAATGTGACATCAATTACAGCTCAAGCCGAGTTGTGGCATAAACGACTTCGATCCACATGAGTGAGAAGGGCTTATGTTTAGCGAAGAAGAATCAACTTTCGGGTTTAAAGAATGCTACTTGAAGAATTGTGCTCATTGTCTAGCAGGAAAGCGGAAGAGTTTCATTTAGAAGAATCAACTTTCGGGTTTAAAGAATGCTACATCGAAGAATTGTGCTCATTGTCTAGCGGGAAAGCGAGAAGAGTTTCATTTAGAAGCCATCCTCCTCATAGGAAATCGAGTTGCTAGAGTTGGTCCATTCGGATGTTTGTGGTCCGATAAAAGTAAGATCACATGGTGGTGCACTTTACTTTGTGACTTTCATTGATGATTGTTCAAGAAAGCTATGGGTTTACACTTTGAAGTCTAAAATCAAGTCTTTGAGGTGTTTAACAGTTTCAAGCATCGTTGAAAGGAACGGGAAGAAGTTGAAGTGCATTACAGATCGATAATGGTGGTGAGTACGAGTCGTTTCATGAGTATTGTCTGCGACAGGAATCGGACATCGAGAACACCACCAAAGACTCCACGATTAAATGGGTTAGCTGAAAGAATGAACCGAACATTGATTGAAAGAGTCGGATGTTTGTTGTCGATGCAAAGTTACCAAGATCGTTTGAAGTGAAGCTTTGAATTCGATGACACATGTGATAAATCTCTCCTAGTGTTCCTTTGAAAGGTGATGTACCGATAGAGTTTGGTTTGGTAAAGCGTGTCATATGATCACCTACATGTGTTCGGTTGTAAAGCATTTGTTCATGTTCCAAAGGATGAAAGATCCAAGTTGGATGCCAAGGCTCGACAATGCATTTTTATTGGTTATGGTCTAGATGGTGAGTTTGGTTATAGACTCTATGATCCAGTTCAGAAGAAACTCGTAGAAGCGAGATGTTGTCTTCATTGAGGATCGACCATTGATGACATTGATAAGACGGAGAAAGTGGATTCACAAGGTAGTGGTGACTTGATCGATGTGAATCCGGTTCCCCTAGACTCTTCACCAGATCCTATCCAGGATGATGTGCATGGTGATGTTAGTGGTGACCATCAGACTATAGGTGACTTTGATACTCCCATGGATGATGTTGTGAATGATCAACAACAAGCACCTATAGCTCCACCAGCAGTTCCACTTCGAAGGTCTTCTAAAGATCGACGATCTTCTCGGTATTCTCCGATGAATATGTTCTTTTGATCGACGGGAGAACCGAATGTTATGAAGAGGCTATGGAGAGTGAATGCAAAGATCGATGGGTTGAAGTGATGAAAGCGAACTTCAATCCTTGCATGAGAACCATACTTTTGAATTGGTGAAAGCGCCTAAGGGCAAAAGAGCTTTGAATAATCGGTGGGTTTACGAGTTGAAACAAGAAGAGAAGTCTTCATCTCCACGATACAAAGCTAGATTGGTTGTCAAGGGTTATACTCGAAAAGGGGTTGATTTTGAAGAAATATTTTCTCCGGTTGTGAAGATGTCCTCTATCGAACTATCTTGAGTTTGGCACTTGTTATGACCTAGAGGTTGAACAAATGGATGTGAAAACGCTTTCTTCATGGTGACTTGGAAGAAGAGCTTTACATGGAGCAGAGAGGTTTTGTTGCACAAGGAAAGAGGACTATGTGTGCAGATTGAAAAGAGCTTGTATGGTTTGAAGCAAGCTCCAAGGCAATGGTACAAGAAGTTTGAGTCTGTATGGGGAGCAAGGCTACAAGAAGACTACTTCGATCATTGTGTGTTTGTTAAGAGATTCTCTGGTGATGATTTTATTATTCTTTTGCTCTATGTTGATGATATGCTTATTGTTGGTCGAATGCTTCTAGAATTGAGAAGTTGAAACAAGAGTTGAGTAAATCCTTTGCAATGAAGGATTTGGGGCTAGTAAAGCAAATTCTTGGCATAAGACCGAACGTGATAGAAAGGCCAAGAAATTATGGTTATCACAAGAGAGGTACATTGAGAAAGTACTTCAAAGGTTTAGTATGGACAAAGCTAAAGCGGTGAATACTCCCTTTGCTATGCACTTTAGATTGAGTGTTAAGCATAGTCCTTCCACGAAAAGGAGAAGGAAGAGATGCGAAAATTCCTTACTCTTCACGTGGGTAGTTTGATGTACGCAATGGTTTGCACGAGACCGACTTGGCTTATGCCGTTGTACAGTTAGTCGGTTTCTTTCTAATCCAGCAGAGAGCATTGGAATGCAGTGAAGTGGATTATGAGATATCTTCGTGGCACTTCCAACATGAAACTTTGTTTGCAATGAGAAACCTGTTCTTGTTGGGTATCTGATTCGACATGGCGGAGACATTGACTCGAGGAGATCTACTTGAGTTACTTAATCACTTATGCAGGGGAGCTGTGGCATGGCAATCGAGACGCAAAAGTGTGTTGCATTGTCCACCACCGAATCATTGCAGCAACCAGGCGTGTAAGGAGATGCTTTGGATAAAGAAGTTTGTGCATGAGCTTGGTTTTACTCGGAGAAGTATGTCCTGTCTTGTGATAGCAGTGCTATTCATCTTGGTAAGAACTCAACTTTTCATGCTAGATCTAAGCATATTGATGTGAGGTACCATTGGATACGAGATGTTCTTGAAGCTAAGTGTTAGAGCTTGAGAAGATACACACTAATGATAATGGTGCTGATATGTTGATGAAGGCCTTACCAAGAGGAAAGTTTGAAGCATGTTGTTTGACCTCGGCATGGAGGCATTCCCCACATAGTTGGAGGGGAGATTTGTTAGGTGTGGGTCCTACTAGTGGGAAACCCATAATTTCGCCACATTTTTTGTCTTCTTGGATTTGTCAAAAAAAAAAGGGTGTGAGCCAAAATCTCAAATTCATCCAGAGAAAAGAGAGTAGAAAATTTCATTTTCTAAGCTTGGTGCAGCAGTGATCAACTCTTCGATCGAAGGTTCATCCGTGGTTCGATTGAGCTGATTTTTGGACAGCAGCTAGGCGATAAGGTGCTCTTGACTTTGTACGGTCGGATTTTTCATCCGAGTCTTGTAGCGTCGAAAATACCCATTTTTCAGTAGCTGCGTTTTTGGTGATATTCTCTCATTTTTCTCTCTTTTGCTAAAGATTACATATTGTTAGCCTTGTTGGAGTTGAATGCTTGTTGTAGGCTTGATATTGTGATCTTGTAGTTGAACATTTGATGATAGTGGAGCTCTTGATCGGACTCTAAAGTCCCGTGGTTTTTACCCTTGATTTAAAGGGGTTTTCCAGTAAAAATACGGTGTCTCTATTTATTTTTATTGTGGTTGCATTAGTTGATTTGTGGTTGATTAAGGTTGCTAGAGAACATATCTTGTGCTATTGTGCTTGCCATAATTTTTGACAGGAGTTATAAGGAGAGAAAGAACACCGGTTCGGCTTTCGCTTTGTTTCGGTTGTTCAGTTTCTTCCCAACAAGAGCTACATCACCTATCAACAAGTTCTTTTAAATAAGAAACAAAAATTTGATTAGATTATAGATAAATTACTTAATAGTTTCAAGCGAAGAATGTACGTATGCGTACTTGGAGTTGTGGCGGGTTGTAGTAGGTTGTGGATGGGTGCAAGGATTCCTTGCATTGTACGGGGCACCGGCATGTCATGAGCGTCTTGCGCCCAAATTCCATGTATTTTGAATTCAGTTGGGATTGGGAGTTTACAGTTGAGAGTAGAGCTACAAACTGAGGGAGGCCATTGAAGTGCCAATTTATAGAAGTCTACCACTGGAATTACTGGCGGCTGGGGTACTGCAAATGCTACCCGTAATGAAAATTGATAAAATGCATTTTTACAAATTTATAAATCAAAAGAGAACTACTCCATATATAGATATTACATGCATAGATGGTTGGGCTGAGATTGGATGATTGTGCTTTGCAAGCAGCTGGTTTATGATCTCCTTTATAAGCTTGGCACACATATTTCACAAAATTTTCAAAGTCCTGCAACCATGAAATAAATACTGAAGTTACTTGTCACAAAATTTTACCACATCAGGCCAGAAATGGATGACACAAGTATGTATAGTGTTTAAGTGGCATTCTTCTTCTCCATGCTGCACATTGTTGCATAAACTATAATTAGTTACAGTGGAAGAAAGAAATTGAACTTCATTAGTTAATAATGAATATATTAAAATGAAGAATGGAGTTGTAAACCTGGCAATGGATTTCAGCATTGCTCCAAGGGACCAATCTTAGATTGATAATGGTATGGAGGTCAGTATGGAAGACCTTGACGAGGTCATTGGAGATAAAGGAGGCACAACGTGGACATAAACTTGTTTCATAGTACAGTGACACAGTAACCTTGTCATTAACATTATCTAAAGAGGAAAGGGAGGGAGATATAAGCCAGAATATTGGAAGAGCGGACAGAATATAGAAGATCAATGGTTGAAGATAAGCCATTGTTTTAGTGGTAGATTCTGCACAATGTTGAACCTCCATTATGCAAGGATTCTTATAGTTGAGAATTGTGATGATCACTATTGTTTTCTATCACTTTCAGAAACCATGTGACGTTATCATCCCTAAAAGAACAATTATACACCACTTTAAAAAATTGTTTACATGAAGATTGTTTATTTATGTATGAAGGTTATTGTTTTTCTAATTTTACTTTGGAAATTACAAAATAATCAACATTGTAGTTATATCTAATACTAGTTTCGATCACATGTAATAAGTTCCACGTTGATAAAATAAGTCTTTAATTTTTCTTAACATAGCTTTCGATGTGTCTGTTTCAGTCTGTATAAATATGGTGAATAAACTTCACAAGTAATTACTTATAATAGTTTATTGCTTATAACAATTGATATATATATATATATATATGAACTTAACCAAACATCCTCAAAGTTGTTGAAATTTTTGTTTCTTTAAAATTTTAGTAGGGTTTAAATCTTGATTAAGAGTATGGTAATTAATGGTTGAGAAAACGAATTGATTTGTTTTTATAAGTACTGTTATTCTTTCACATGAAATAGTGTAAGAATCTCAATTTAATAAAATGGATTTGCTTTTATCAAAGTCTCAATACTATAGCATTGGTTGCCTGGTATTTTCATGCGTAAAAATATATTCATTTTGTTAAATCGATATATTTTTGTTAAATTGTGATTTTTCCTATACTTATTATTTGTTTAAAATAGTATAAATAACTTAAAAATTCTTGTAAAATCATTATTTTTGCAAATATTTATGAAAAAGGCTTTCAAATTTGTCAAATAATATTAAAAAAGCATACCAAGTCAATTTTGTTAAATTAAGTCTAAAAATCCAAAATAAAAATTAATATGAAAAATTAACAACTCTTCATAATTTCTATTTATGCCCCAAAATTGATAAAAATTTTATTTAATTCTCTAAAATTATATAGATATAAGTTATTAAAATTGTGAAATTGCATCTTTACTATCATAAAAATATATAATTTTATCCCCAAAATAAAACTTTCCTAGCTTCACCCCGATCGACAATGTTAATATAAGTTTGTTACAAAAAATTGGCATTATAGTGGACTTGAAGCTAACAAAAAAATTAACAATGTTAATGTTTCTTTAAATTTAGGTCAGAATTTTAATTAGAATAAAATATTTAGACTAAATAATTACATTATAAATGTTGAAACACCAAATTATAAAAGAAGTATAAATGTTTAAATCGGGTCTTTAGATAGAGAAACAAGATATATAAATTGTGGATCAGTTTCATATATAGGGTTGCTTGAGAAAGAGCATACATAGAAACAAGGTGTAGTTGATGACTTAATGATATGGTAACTCCAAATCCATGTCCATTGTAATCGGTGGAATTCATCTTTGTTTAGCTACTTTTCAGCTATTTGTTTGGGTATAAATTGTTCAGAAATTTCTTTCTTTTGGGGTTCAAGTTGAATGGAAACTCAAGTGAAGTACATGTGGGTTGTGGTGTTTATTGTGACTCAATAGCTTTCAAAAAGTCAAACAAAATTAAATTCTTGGTGGGGATTGAAACTCAATCAATAAAAAAGGGGGAAAATAGAAAATTGGAAGAATAAACAATTAATGTAAATAAAACCCAAACTTTTGAAAGTAAATACTTTTTGAGAGGGAAAAGATTTGATTTTTTTGTTCAATTGCTTGAATCTGTTTAGTGAGTTTCCATTTTCATTTTATGAAATTTCCCTTTTCTCCGTTTCCAAACTTTCAATTACTTATCTATTTATATATGCAGGTTGCAGTTTATAAGAATTTAATCCCAAAGCTTTGATGGACAACAGAAAACATGTGCGAAACTATCAAAGATTCCATTGGCAGTAAACAAAAATGGATTTGCTTTCACATATCAACTTACCTACCATAATATTAATGCAAATTCCTTTATCAAGACAATGCTTCGAGTCTCAAAATTATAATGTAGAATTGGTTAGAATATATCCATTTTTGTTATGATTCACACCAGCTGACATATTCCTTCATTTGCTGAGTAAATTAAAATTATTGAAGGTGTTCAAGGTCAAATATTAACCTAAATGTTACAATAATTAAAGCAAAAGGAAGACTATAAGTAATTGTTGCATATCATACCATAGATAGAAAGGAATAAAACAGTGGGACAACCAACAAAGTCAAGACTTGATTTATTTATCAAATCCTTGCTATCTCAGCTCAGCCATCAAGATGCAATGTAGTAGTTTATACTTCTGAGTTTGGTTTCTCAATAATTAAATTTATTATCAAAATTCAACATTTCCAATAATTCACCGTGCTTGTTTGTTTTTCATTTTACAATAGATATTACATGCATGGATAGTTGGGCTGAGACTGGATGATTGTGCTTTGCAAGCAGGTGGTTTATGATCTCCTTTATAAGCTTGACACACATTTTTCACAAAATTTTCAAAGTCCTGCAACCATGAAATAAATATTGAAGTTACTTGTCACAAAATGCTACTGCACAATCACACCAAGAGAGAGAAATAAACAAACTCACTTGTCCGAGTGGCTGATTATTCACCACCACCCATGGCACATATTCTTGAGGTGGCTTCATATGTGCAGTCTCGTTAGCATATTGCAGCAGAAGCTGCATTTTATTAATTTGGAAATTCAATGTTAATTAAATACTAGGACATGCAGCCAACCTTATATCCAAATCCAGTAGTATAGCATTAATTTGTTGATTTTCTCCCCATTCAATCTCAGCTTTTCACTGCCATTTTTCCACAGTGCTTCAACTGGCCCCGTTTTGACCTTTGTTGCTCTGTGCTGCCAATGAATTCCACAGTAGAGTAATTAAACACGAGTTGGGGACAAGTACAAATACTTTTGACTAATAGAATTTACCACATATGACGCATATTTTTATCATCCCTAAAAAACAACTATACACCACCGTAAAAAATGATTTGCATGAAGATTACAAAGATAATAAAATTGTTTATTTATTTATGTACGAAGGTCGCAGTTTACAGGCCCTCAGATGAAAAGGATTTAAATTAATCCCAAGGTTTTAATGTACAAAAGAAAACATGTGCTGATGTGCGAAAGTATCAAAGATCCCATTGATAGTAAACAATATAAATGGGATTACCAAGTTAAAGCAGAGCACGTTACTCGACTAACATGCTACCATTGTGGTCAATAGAGACAATAATGAATATACAGCGCACACTCATCAAGGCTAGCATAAACATGTACATTGTTTGAAAAGTTGAAAAATCCGCGCTCATCAGTGCTAGAACTTTGAATATCACAAATAACACAATATTTTTTTTTTTGATTGGAACAAATAACACAATATTGTGTGCTTTTTTTAGGGTAGATAATACAAAACTTTGTAATCCTGTTATGCATTTTGAGCTTATATATATTTCCCTACTTTGAAAGTTTATTCGTACATAATGGTATTTTGTAACTATGACAGAAATATTATAGTTACACCTACCAAATAAAAACAAAACATAAACTAAACAAATTTCCAAATCCACAAACAATATTAAAAAAATGGATAAAACAAAATTAATTTTGTCAAAATAAATCTAAAAATTCAAAACAAAAAATTAATATAAAAATTTGAGAGCTGACCTATGATGGACAATTGAAAAACTTTAAAAACCCTGACCGGACTGAACCAATATCACATGTATAGTAAAACTCTATTTATTTATAGAAAAGATTTAACAAAAAAGTTTAACGATGTTAACGCTTCTTTAAATTTATGTCCAAATTTTAATTAGAATGAAATATTTAAATTAACTAATGGCTTTATAAACATTGAAACACCAAATTATAAAAAAAATCAAATATAAATGTCAAATCTCAAATTTTAACATAGTATAGGGACCAAAATTTAAATTAAACTATTTTTATATAATTAAAAAGTAGAGATTGATTTATCTATTTATGTATGAAGGTTGCACTTTACCAGCACTTAAGTGTTTGATGAAAAGGATTTAAATTAATTATATAATATAAACTACCATGCGACAATAATTATGTAATATACAAATTCTTTATACCTATACAGACTTCATTTATACATACAACAAAGTTAGGGACAGGGTACATTACTTGACTGCATGCTGCCATTGTAGTCAATATATAGAGGCAATCATGAACATATAGAGCATGTTCATCATGATTAATATAAATTGGTACTTTGTTTGAAAAGTTGAAAAGTCTTCACTCGTAATTAGGGGTGAGTATTTGATCAAGTCGAGTCGAATTGAGTTAAAAATTTCGAGTTAGTCGAGTTGACGAATCCTATTTTAGCAACCGAATTCAATTTAAATTTTTTTTTGAATCGAGTCAAATGGAGTCAAAAAATTTCGAGTCGAGTCAAGTCAAATTAATGAATCTTATTATTTATTCTCAATGTTCCGTTTACATAGACCGATACAAGCTTTTAGATTAATTTTAAGTAAAGGAAAAAAGAAGAGTGGAGCGATTCGGGAAGGAAAATAAGACTAATGGGTAAACATTTATCAAAACAACATAGTTTTACCTTTTAACTTGATAGTTTTTACTTTTAACTTTTCTTGTAAACATTTATCTTTTTTTTTATTTGAATTTTCGGATAACTCGAATTAGGAGTGAGTGTTCGATTGAATCGAGTGAAACCATTTGAGTTAAATTAGAAAAATTAATAATCTTAAATTAAAATCTTGTACAATATAACTAATTTCATGTTAGAACACAAAATTTGAAACAATATATATTTGAAAACTTTTTTAAGCAAAAAAGAAAAGAAAAGAGAGAGATATTTTAGTATGATAAATTTGAATTATTAATCACTTATTTAGATTCCAAAATTATTATTTTATTAAATTTTATATATTTTTAGTTTTTTAAAAATTATAATTTTAAAAAATATAAATATTAGAATTTCTTTAAATATCTTGAATTTTAAAATTTATTTTCAAATTTTGTAAATTATTTGATTTTTTTGTAATTTTGTTAAGAGAGAGACTAATTTACTTATTTTCAAAATTGACAGAGATCAAAACAGTATTTATACTAATTTATTCTTAACAATAAAACTTTTGCTTGCTTAACATTTTAACCATTAAGCCTAGTAATCTATTCTTATCAACAAATAATTTTAATGCATTCTAAGTTCGCTTATCCTATTCTTATTATTCTTTTAAAAAATTAAATTTTATCCCTATTTCTTCTACCCTTAATTTTGGGATGTGACAAGGCAACTCAAACTGTTTTAACGGAGTATAAAATGTAAGTTTAGCAATTATGGTTATCCACAATCGAATTGAATTCTTCTTTATTTAATATATAATTGATTTTAGTTTTTATTATAAAAATAAATATTATAAATTTAAAATAATGTAAATAATTTATAAGTTTTTGTAAAATCATAATTTTTAGAACTATTTATGGAAAGGGCTTTCGTGAATATTTATGGTGGGGATTGAAACTCAATCAATAAAAAAGAAAAAGGAAAAATCGAAAATTGGAAGAATAAAGTAGATAAAAACCTAAACTTTTGAAGGTAAATACTTTTTATAAGGGAAAAGATTTGATATTTTTGTTCAATTGCTTAAATTTGGTTGGATAGTTTCTATTTTCGTTTTATTAAATTTCCTTTTCTCTGTTTGAAGACGAATTTAAAGAAAAGAGTAACATGCGAAGGAATTGCATTAGACTTTGTAAAGATAAAACACACACATTAAAAATATGTATTATTAGTTCTGTTGGACTTAAAGATATTGGGTTATAACAGTAGTAAATTTTTATAAAGAAAGATATTGAATGTTATGGGATTGAGTTTGGGTTATTTTAAATCTATATTCGGATTAATGTTATTTTAAAATCGAACCATTTTGAGTTTAAATCATTCAAATTTATTGATCGGACTTTATAAAGATAAAAGAACATATTGAAAATATGTAATATTAATTGGTTCCAAAGTTCGGCCTTAGTGGGGGCAATTGGTTCCAAAGTGCTACATCACCACTCAACAATTTCTTTTAAATAAGAAAAAAAATTTGATTAGATTACAGATAAATTACTTAATAGTTTCAAGCGAAGAATGTACGTATGCGTACTTGGAGTCCTGGCTGGTCCATAATAGGTTGTGGATGGGTGCAAGGATTCCTTGGATTGTACGGGGGCACCGGCATGTCATGGGCGTCTTGCGCCCAAATTCCATGTATTTTGAATTCAGTTGGGATTGGGGATTTACAGTTGAGAGTAGAGCTACAAACAGAGGGAGGCCACTGAAGTGCCAACTTGTAGAAGTCTACCACTGGAATTACGGGCGACTGGGGTACTGCAAATGCTACCCATAATGGAAAATGATACAATGCACTTTTTTACAAATTTACAAATTTACCCATAATGATACAATGTAGTAATTTATATTTCTGAGTTTAATTTCTTGGGAATTAAATTTATTATCAAAATTAGATTCACCCTTAATCGAATTGGGGTGAGATTATCTCAAGTTTTCCCTTACGTAACCAATGCCTCATTTATTAATAGTATATAATCATGCTCTATGTTTTAAAATAGAAAAAAAATGATTTTACGAAACACACAAGGTTTTGTAGGAGGAAATAGTGAGAAGATTAAAAAGGAATATTGCCTTTTTAAGTCGTGATTTGTGATGGGAAAGAAATTCAAGCGTTTTAGTTTGGCATCAAAAACATCAAAGAGTTTGACATTTTTCATTAAAATTAGAGTATTTTCTTCATGTTTTCTCCCATAATTGTGCTTTATCAAAAAACAAATAAATAAAAAGCACAAAATCAAGGCAAGGCAAGTTACTCGACTAATTTGCTATCATTGTAGTCAATAAAGACAATCATGGAAATGCAAAATATACTCATCAAGGCTAATTAAATACATTGTTTGAAAAGTTGAAAAATCTCCGCTCATCACGGCTGGAGCTTTGAATTTCATAAATAACACAATATTGTGTGCTTTTTTTAGGACATATAATGCAAAATTTCTTAGTCCCATATCCAATTCATGCAGATCTCTCTTCGTATTCAGATTTATTTGATATATCTCTAATTGATTGATGTATTAAATGTTCCTTAGACTCTTGTATTCCATTGATACGAACGAGGCTTTCAACATAAACATGAAGAAGGAGATGTTATACTGAAAATTATCTAGATAAGTATTAATCTCAAGCTTCTTCAGCTCTTCGGTGGAAGGGTGAAATTGGAGTACTTTATTATTTGTGTTTCTAAGAAACAACTCGTCATTTTTCCCAAACCCCAATGGGCATACAGCTCCAGAAATAAATTCAATACGGAATTGTTTAGTCCATATTCCTTCACTCGTAATCCATAAATCAATTCCTTTGGATCCGTAAGTAATAAAACCCAGTGATCCATTAAACGCCAATAGATTAAAATAGCATTCTGAAAAAGGCCCAATGAATTCCGGAATTGATAAAATCGAGAACTTCTCATTAGCCATGTCAAATGAAAAAATTGGTCCTACAAAATCATGAAATACCAGACACTCTGTTTTCCAATAGCAAATTCCATCTATGCAATTATTCCCAAGAATAGATGAGTTAGTGCATAACCAGGAGATGGAATTTCCTTCCAGGAATCACTTCTAAATGAATACAACTCAACATGGGGCTCAAAATGACGTTCGTCTTCACTATTAATAAAAGTAAGAACAACAAATCGTATGACTTTGTAGTCATCAGTTTTAGAATCAAACCCAAAAGCAGCGTGCCTAAAAGAAACCTCGACTCAAGTCAAGCGACCTTCTTGGATGGAGGAAAAATATGGAGGGCATTGTATTGAAGACGGTGGAAGGATTTTAAACTCTCTGGTTGATGGGTTCCAAATGGCAGCCTTATCCGTTGAAGATTCTTGTAAACACAACAATCCATCACAAGCACCATGAACAGAGGGGACTGCAGTCTTAAAAAAAGGCAAGTGAATGTTTTGTTTTACTGTATATTGTTTATCTTTTTGGTTGGAAAGATGAGAGAAATAAGGTTCGAAGGTGTTACCATCACAGCGTATGAGAAGTAGATTAAGGTTGTTGTTTTCAAGGTTGTTGTGATGATGTTTGGAAATGAAATGAGGAGTTTGAAAAGAAGAACATCAATACTTACAAACACAGTTGAAGCGAGTAAGGGATTTAACTGGAAGCTTTGACAGAATTTCCATAACCAAATCTTCTGGCAATTCAAACCTGGGCCTGATCTGCATCTTGCTATTTCGATATTCTTTGAAATTGACTAAGAGGAATAAATAAGCAAGCAAAAAGGGAGTTGGTAGGTGTCATCTATGGTCCAAACCTTAACCATGAAGCAAAGAAGCATAACAGGTAAGCATTTGATACGTTATAATAATTAAATGCGATTTAGGAAAATTTCCTTATTTGCATTTGTATCCATGTGAGGAAGGATTAAGATAAAATATAATATAATACATACCTTTTGAATTTAATCCCCAATTTTAAAAGATTAAATTTAAAGGATACAATATGCTCACATTTAGGGATTTTATGTATATTTGAAATTTAATACTCAATCTCTCTATTTTTTATATTACAAATTTTGGTATGGTTAACAACGTTAAAATTGTTAAAATTTTTGACATAATTGTCAAAAATACTCTCAATGTTTATGGATTTTTGGGTTGAGCCCTAACTTTTTTTTTGGATGGACACCCTTAAGTTACGATTTTTAATAAATCAATCTAATTTTAATGGGGAACATGAATTAACCCTAAGTCAAATCACATGTCAATGAAGTAGCCTATAGGACGTGCCGCATAAACAGGAGGCCATAGTTGATGTCATTTATAAAAAATAAAATTGTTTAACAATTTTTTTTTTCATTTTGTTTCAATCTTCTTTGTTCTTCTCCTCTTTCTCGCTTCCCCTCTAGCTGCCACATTTCAATGTAATGTATATTTTCTCAACTCAAGTGAAATACATGTGCGTTATGGTTCTGTTTATTGTGAGTATAAGCATTGCAGGGTTCCATGGAACTCAATAGCTTTTAAAAAGGCAAATAAAATTAAATTCTTAGTGGGGATTGAAACTCAATCAATCAAAAAGGAGAAAAATCAAAAGTTGGAAGAATAAAAAATTAATGTAAATAAAAACCCAAACTTTTGAAAGTAATTACTTTTTTTAGGGGGACAAGATTTGATTTTTTTTTGTTCAATTGCTTGAATCTGGTTGGTGTGTTCCCATTTTCGTTTTATGAAATTTCCGTTTTCTCTGTTTCCAAACCTTCAATTGTTTATTGTGTGCTTTTCTAGGGTATATAATGCAAAACTTTGTAATCCCATTCTATTATGCATTTTGAGTTTATATTCATTTCACTACTTAGGAGAATGATATTTTCAAACTATGGAAGAAATCTTATAGATATCTAAGCATCTAAAACCAAACATAAACTGAATAATTCTCTAAATACACAAACCAGGCACTGGCTAACATCTCAAACATATAATCCAAACAATAATAGCAATATTAAGAAGCTCAAAACTAAAAATTCCTATTACATCTTACACATTTATGTTCTCCCTCTCCATCCATCTTCATATATATTCAATATCCATTTCATGCACATCCTTTTTCATATTCAGTATTCATTTAATGCATCTCTCGTTGGTTGACGTATTATATGTTTCTCAACTTCTTGTATTCCATTGATACGAACCAGGCTCTCTAAATAAGCATGAAGGGAGATGGCAAACCGAAAATGATCTAGATAAGTATTAATCTCAAGCTCCTTAAGCTCTTGGGTGGAGGCGTCAAATAGGAGCACTTCATCATTTGTGTCTCTAAGAAACAAGTCACCATTTTTTCCAAATCCCAATGGGTTTACAACTCCAGAAATGGATTTAATATTGAATTGTTTAGTCCACACTCCTTCACTTGTAACCCATAAATCAAAAGACGTGTCAATTCTTTCCGATGGGTAAACAATAGCACCAAGTGATCCATTAAACACCAATAGATCGACATAGTATTCTGGGAAAGACCCAACGGATTCTGGAATAGGTAAAATTGAGAACTTCTCATTCCCCACGTCAAATGAAAGAATTAGTCCTCTAAAATCAAGATATGCCCCTGTCATTGTTTTCCAATAGCAAATTCCATCTACATAATTATTTCCCAAAGTTGTTTCCGTTGGTGTATAATCAGGAGATGGAATTTCCTTCAGGAATTACTTCTAAGAGAATACAACTCAACTTGGCACATAGAATGAGGATATGGATATTCTTCTTCACTATTAACATAAGTAAGAGTAACAAATCGTATGACTTTGTAGTCATCAGTTATAGAATCAAACCCAAAAGCAGCGTGGTTAAAAGAAACGTCTTCTAAAGTAAGGTAGGTTTCTTCGAAATAGGAAAAATATGGAGGGCGTTGGATTGAAGATGGTGGAAGGATTTTAAACTCTCTGGTTGATGGGTTCCAAATGGCAGCCTTATCATTTGAAGGATCAAGTAAACAAAATAATCCATGACAAGCACCATAAACACAGGGGACATCATTCTTAAAAAAGGGCAAGTGAATGTTTTGTTTTACAATATAATTTTGATCTTTTTCAGTTGAAAGTTGAGAGAAATAAGGTTGGAAGGTGTTACCATCACAGCGACTAAGAAGTAGATTAAGGTTGTTGTTTTCAAGGTTGTTGTGATAATTATTGGAAATGAAAAGAGGAGTTTGAAAAGAAGAACACCAATACTTACAAACACAGTTGAAGCGAGTAAGGGATTTAACTGGAAGCTTTGACAGAATTTCCATAACCAAAGCTTCTGGCAATTCAAATCTGGGCCTCTGCATCTTGCTATTTTGATTTTCTTTGAAATTGACTAAGAAGAATAAATAAGCAAGCAAAATGGGAGTTGGTAGGTGTCATCTATGGTTCAAACCTTAACCATGAAGCAAAGAAGCATAAAAGGTAAGAATTTGATACGTTATAGTAATTAAATGCAATTTAGGAAAATTTCCTTATTTGCATTTGTATCCATGTGAGGAAGGATTAAGATAAAATATAATATAATACATACCTTTTGAATTTAATCCCCAATTTTTAAAAGGTTAAATTTAAAGGATACAATATGTTCACATTTAGGGACTTTATGTATACTCAATCTTTTATTTTTAAGAATTCAGTCTCTCTATTTTTTTTTAAAATTACAAATTTTAGTATGGTTAACACTGTTAAAATTGTTAAAATTCTTTGCCATAATTGTTAAAAATACTCTCAATGTTTATGGGCTTTTGGGTTGAGCCTCTAACTTTTTTTTTTTTTGGATTGAAACCCTCAATATTATGATTTTTTAATAAATCAATCTAATTTTAATGGGGAACTTGAGTTAACCTTAAGTCAAGTCACAGGTCAATAAAATAGCCTATGGGACATGCCGCATAAGCAGGAGACCATAGTTTATGTCATTTATAAAAATAAAATTGTTTAACTTTTTTTTTTTTCATTTTGTTTCAATCTTCTTTGTTGCCCTCTTTGTCGCTTCCCCTTTAGCTGCCAAATTTCAATGTAATGTATTTTTTCTCAACTTAATGAAATGGTGATCAAGTTCATTTTTTCTCAATCATCTTCTTGTTCATTTTACTTTGTTTTGCTTCGTTTTGCTATTTGTTTCGAGTTCTTTTCTGCTCAAGCTTCCTTTCTTTAACTTTGTTGCTGCCAATGTTCCAACAAATACTGAGACATGCAGCCAACCTGATATCCAAATCCAGTAGTATAGCATTTGTTGATTATCTCCTTATTCAATCTTAGCTTTTCACTACAATTTTTCCACAGTGCTTCAACGGGCCGCCCTTTAAGCTTTGTTTCTCTGTGCAGCGAATGAATTCCAAGTGCTCTTTCTACACCACAGTAGAGCAATTAAACTCAAGCCGGAGACGAGTACAAATACTTATGGCTAATAAAACTTACCACATCAGATCAAAAATGGATGACACAGCTATGTATAGTGTTTAAGTGGCATTTTTCTTCTCCATGATGCACATTGTTGCATAAACTATAATTAGTTACAGTAGCAAAAAGAAATTGAACTTCATTAGTTAATAATGAAAATACATTAAAATGAAGAATGGACTTGTAAACCTGGCAATGGATTTCAGCATTGCCCCAAGGGACCAATCTTAGATTGATACTGGTATGGAGGTCAGTGTGGAAGACCTTGATGAGGTCATTGGAGATAAAAGAGGCACAACGTGGGCATAAACTTATTTCATAGTATAGTGACAGAGTAACCCTGTCATTAACATTATCTAATGAGGAATGGGAGGAGAAATAAGCCAGAATATTGCTAGAGCAGCCAGAATATAGAAGATAAATGGTTGAAGATAAGCCATTGTTTTAGTGGTAGCTTTTGCACAATGTTGAACCTCCATTGTGCAAGGCTTCTTAGTTGAGAATTGGGATGATAAGTATTGTTTTTTGTCAGTTTCAAAAACCACGTGACAAATTTGCAAAAGAGCTAGAAAAACATTATAGTAAAATATGTGATTAACTTTTCTTAACATGGCTTTAAATGTGTCTGTTTCAATCTATATATATACGGTGATTCGGCTTCACAAGTAAGTGTTCATAATGGTTTATTGATTCTAATCAATGTAATAATTTATATACATGAAAGTTGTTGGAATTTTGTTTCTTTAAAATTTTAGTAGGGTTTAAATCTTGATTAAGAGTATGGTAATTATTGGTTAGAGGAGAAAAGAAATAATTTGTTTTATAAGTACTATATTCACGATATGAAGTAATAAAATTTATAAAATAAGATTATACCCAAAATTAACTATTACCACGATTAAGGCAAGCGCATCTATCGAACAGTAGTATAGCTTAGTGGTAAGATCGAAATGTCGAACCTAAAAGAACTAAAAGTACTAGTACAGACTTTCTTTCTATTAGTTAGCCTAAAAATAAATGAGATTTTATTAAACTAAATTAATTACTAAACTAAGCTAAGAATGCACAAAGAATGAATTGGGGAAATGTACTTTTGGAAAAACTGTTTGACTAAAATAATACCCAAGAAAGAATCCACCTATACTTCACTTGTTAAATTATCATAGGTGTTCAAAGTTAAATATTAACTTAAATGCTGCAATAATTAATGCAAAAGGGAAATTATGAGTGATTGTTGCAGATCATGCCATAGGTAGAAAGGGAGGAAACAGTGGGACAATCGAGTTTTAAAGTAGAAAAAAATGATTTTACAAAACACACAAGTTTTTATAAGAAAAGATTAAAAAGGAACATAGGCTTTTTAGGTTGTGATTTGTGATGGGAAAGAAATGATAAAACTTTGATTTAATTATCTAAAAATTATAAAAATACAAGTTATTAAAATGGTAAAATTATATTTTAACTATCGTAAAATTATATAATTTAATCTCCTTAAAATGAAATTTTCCTAACTTCGTCCCTAATTGACAATACTAATTTAAATTTACCCCTAAGTCATATTTTTAGATCCGCACAAAATCTTCATTACCCAAGCTTCGGGTAGTTAAAAGCTCCTCCTTTGCATCTTTGTTTTGATTTGTGAGACACTTGCAAGTATAACTATGCCATTTTGGAAGGAGAATCAGAGTGCTTATGGAGCAAACCTTAACGATGAAGCAAAGAAGCATTTAATACATTAATTTTATTCTTTTGGTTACAGCGATGTTTAATTTTTAAGAGTTATTAAAACTCTTTATTTGCAACCCAACGGTTATCCGAAATATAATTAAATTCTTTTTATTTAATATATAATTTATTTTAATTTTATTATAAAAAATATTATCTGTTTAAAATAGTATAAATAACTTAAAAATTCTTGTAAAATCATTATTTTTTGCAAATATTTATGAAAAGGGTTTCAAATTTGTCAAATAATATTAAAAAAGCACAAAACAAAGTCAATTTTGTTAAAGTAAGTCTAAAAATCTAAAAAAATTAATATTGATAATGCTCTAGAATAACGTGTTTTCATGTATTAATCATATGTTTATTCTGAGCTTGATCCTACTAATTTGAGCTATTTATGTCTTTTTATCTTTTAGGGACTGATTTGGAGGCAAAAGCAAAATTAAGGGACAAAAGTGCAATTTGGAGACAAAATGGGTTGATATGCGACAGGAAAAGATTGTGCCAAAAGTGCATGTCAAACCATTTTAGATGTTTTAAAAAAGGCGAGAATCGACTTTGGATTTTGAAAATGAAAAATAGAGTCGCCACCAATCATTTATTTTTATTGAGGTGTGATCGGGTCACCTCGAAAAAGTGGTTGTTTTTAATAAACAATTTGATTTATCAAAACAACGGTTTTGGTCTCTGAAAATCGGACAATAGGTCAGGAATTCGATTCACATACGAGGAAGGATTAGCACTCTCGATACACCCAAAATTGGTACCTAGTTGATTAATTAGTGTCTTAGTGTCGAAGATTTGAAAATTTGAAAGAATTTAAAATACGATCCCTTTTTGTTAAAGCGCAATAAATTAAAACGAAGCGTTTAAGACACTCTAGTCTCAAGCAATGAAATGTCACGTCCATGAAGTTAGGATCGACATCTAAAACTTTTGAAAACGCGTGCCTTTGATTTAAAATTCAAAAGGATATTCGGTTATTTGGTTTAAATGAGAAAAATCGAAACCAGTAAGTTTCATGTATTTCCAAACACTAAATATTGCCTTCAATTGCAAAAGGTCTTATCTCGAGTCAACAAGATGTCATATGCGAAAGTTAGAACACGATACCTCGAGTCTTGAGAATAAGTTTTTATTTCAAAAACTTGTATTTACGATTTTAAAACGACATCCCATTATTTGGATTAGATGAGAAAATCGAAACTCGATGAAGTTAAAGTACGATTTCCTCGGATTCCCAAACACGAAATGTTGCTTTTATGAAAGAATTTATTTCGATAAGATAATAACAAAGTAATAATGATAAAGCATAAATAATAATAAGCAAGATGACAAAAACATAATATTGAAAAATATTAATAACGTTTCATATATATATATATGCATATTAAAATATATACGTAATAATAGGGATAAAAAGTATATACATAATAGTATTAAAAAATATATACATAATATATATATTAGAAATAATAATAATGTTAAAATATAACTATTATTAACGATACATAAATTTATCGTAAATATAGGTATATTAAAAAGATATATGTACATAATATAGAGTTAAAATAAATACATAATATATATTAAAAACATATAAACATAAGCATGTTTTAAAGTCCCGTAGAACCTTATAAGGGACAATATGAATGTTTCGAATGGTTTTAATAATGAATGCATAAATGAATGTGAATGGGATGTATTATTCGGTAATACTCTCGTAACCCTATTCCAGCATCGGATACGGGTTAGGGATGTTACATTTGAGATTTAATAGAATTGTTGTATATTGCTTTCTATTATTTAAATAGTTAATGAATAGTGATATTTTCTTATTGTTAACATACGAGCTTATGAAGCTATATAGCTTACTTTGTTGCTTTTTCATGCTTTATAGTGATTTCAAAGCTAGCTAGAATCCGAGGATCATCGGAGACTTATCACAATATCCACTATCATTTTGGTACTTTTGAAACATGTTTTGGTAATATGGCATGTATAGGGACTTTGAGTCATTTTTCATATATTTTTGTTATGTATTTTCGTAATGAATTTATCCATTTAAGTTGGCTTGTAAATAATGTGTGTTTGGTTTTGTGTTAGCCATTTGAGTTAGCTTATTTTTGTAATTATGTGATGTATGTGTACATGTGTTAATGCCTCTTAGTGATGTGGTTCATGATTGCTTGGGAATGGCATGGTGAATGCAACATTTAAGGTAGCTAATGGTAGATGAATTGAGAATGTTTGTGCTTATGGTTTAGGCTAACAAATGCTCAAATGAAATGGTACATATGAATGCTTTGTGAATGTGAATTGGTATGATTTGGAATTGGCAAAATAGAGCATTATAAGCATGATTAGGTTTTGGCATTGAAATGGTAGGAGTTATGCTTGATTTGTTGTTTTGGATTGTCTATTATGCTTTGTTTTGTTTCCATTTGTGTAGGTGAAGGTGTGTACCAAATTGGGTGGCAAAATGGCTTGGTAAATAGCCTACTTTTATCCACAGTAGAGGCCAGGTATGTCTCGATCGTGTGTGACACACGGTTATGTTACACTTGCGTGTGTCCCATGGTGTTGATTTTAAAACCAATTATGCACCACACGGCGTGTGATTGGTCATGTGGCACAAGTCAATATACCCTCCAGTTTTCACACGGCCTGGCACACGGGCGTGTGAGGCCATTTCGAATGGTACATGGGCTGACATACGGGCATATGGTTTGGCCATGTGAGCAAGTTAGAGAGTTACACGGGTGGGACACGAGTTGGGACACGACCATGTGATCGAATGTCCACATGGCCTAAGACACGGCGTGTCTCTTGGCCGTGTGAGTGACATAATAGGGGCACACTGGCATGTGGCCCCTACAGTTTTTAAAAATTTTCTAAGTTTTCAAGATATTTCTTAAATTATCGGTTTAGTCCCGAACCTCTTTTAAAGCATGTTTTGAGCCTCATTGGCTCATATTAGGGACATTATGAATGAATATGAACGATGTTTACTTGATGATGATTTATGTATGTGAAATGTAAGTTAAATTGTGTATTAAGTGGTAATGTTTCGTAACCCTATTCGGCGTTGAATATGGGTGACGGGTGTTATATTATTGATTCTAGTCAATGTAATAATTTATATATATGAAAGTTGTTGGAATTTTTGTTTCTTTAAAATTTTAGTAGGGTTTAAATCTTGATTAAGAGTATGGTAATTAATGGTTAGAGGAGAAAATGAATTGATTTGTTTTTATAAGTACCAACCACTACTCTTTCACATGAAATAGTGTAGAATCTTAATTTAACAAAAATGGATTTGCTTTTACATATGAACTTATCTATCATAATACTAATGCAAAAGGGATACTATGAGTGATTGTTATAGATCATACCATATATAGAAATAAACAAAATAGTGCGAAAACCAACAAAGCCAAGACTTGATTTATTTATCAAATCCTTGCTATCTCAGCTCAGCCATCAAGATGTAATGTGGTAGTTTATACTTCTGAGTTTAATAGTTCAGGAATTAAATTTATTATCAAAATTAGATTCATCCTTAATCGAATTGGGGTGAGGTTATCTCATGTTTTCCTTGTGTAACCAATGCCTCATTTATTAATAGTATATAATCATGTTCTATGTTTTAAAGTAGAAAAAATGATTTTACGAAACATACAAGGTTTTATAGGAGAGAATAGTGAGAAGATTAAAAGGAATATAGCCTTTTTAAGTCGTGATTTGTGATGGGAAAGAAATTGAAGCATTGTTTAATTTGGCATCAAAAACATCAAAGACAGTGATTCTTGTTTTTGTCTTTCAATGTGTTTGTTTCTTTTACTATTATGAAAAACAATTATATAATCGAATCAAAGATTCACACACAGACTGACATGAAAAATTTTCTATTTATGTTGTTTATAATTTCTAAAATTTTAAATTAATAATGGTAAAATTACACTTTAGCCCTCCAAAATGATAAAAATTTAATTTAGTTCTCTAAAAATTATAAGGATATAATTATTAAAATGGTGAAATTATATTTTACTATCTTAAAATATATAATTTTATCCCCCAAAATAAAACTTTCCTAGATTCACCCCTGGTCTACAATGCTAATATAAGACAAAAAATTGGCATTATAGTGGACTTGAAGCTAACAAAAAAGTTAATGATGTTAACGTTTCTTTCAATTTAGGTCAGAATTTTAAATAGAATAAAATACTTAGACGAAATAATGACATTATAAACGCTGAAACACCAAATTATAACAAAAGTATAAGCCAAATTTCAAATTTTAACATAGTACATAAACCAAATTTAAAATTTAACTATTTTTATATAATTAAAAAGTAGAGGGTCTCAAACTGAAAGTTAATTAGGATTATTGTTAAGCATTGAGGGTGATAGTTTTCTGTCACTTTCAATAAACCATGTGACAAATTTGCAAAGTTATCATCCATAGAGAACAATTATACACCACCTTAAAAAGGAAGACTTGAAATCGAGTCTTTAGATGGAGAGACGAGATATATAAAACAAGCAGCTTAAATTGTGGATCAGTTTCATATATAGGGTTGCTTGAGAAAGAGCATACATAGAAACACAAGGTGTAGTTGACGACTTAATGATCTTGTAACTCCAAATCCATTTCCATTGTAATTGGTGGAATTTATCTTTGTTTAGCTACTTTTCAGCTATTTGTTTTGGTATAAATTGTTGAGAAATGTCTTCGTCTGGGGTTCAAGTTTTGCTAAATATTGCATTCAAGAAATGGAAACTCAAGTGAAGTACATATTGGTTATGGTTTTTATTGTGAGTATAAGCATTGCGGGGTTCCATAGAACTCAATAGCTTTCAAAAAGTCAAACAAAATTAAATTTTTGGTGGGGATTGAAACTCAATCAATAAAATGGGGAAAATCGAAAATTTGGAACAATAAACAATTAATGTAAATAAAAACTCAAAACTTTTGAAATTAATTACCTTTTTGAGAGGAAAAGATTTGATTTTTTGTTCAATTGCTTGAATCTGGTTGGTGAGTTTCCATTTTTGTTTTATGAAATTTCCGCTTTCTTTGTCTTCAAACTTTCACTTGTTTATTGTGTGCTTTTTTGGGGTATATAATGCAAAATTTTGTAATTCCATTTTGTTATGCATTTTAAACTTATATTCATTTCACCACTTTGGAGAATGATATTTTCAAACTATGGCAGAAATCTTATAGATATCTAAGCAACTAAAACCAAACATAAACTCAACAATTCTCTAAATACACAAACCAGGCAATGGCTAACATCTCAAACATATAATGATCCACACAATAATAGCAATATTAAGAAGCTCACAACTAAAAATTCCTATTTCATCTTACACATTTATGTTCTACCTCTCCGTCCATCTTCATATTCAATATCCATTTCATGCATATCCTTCTTTATATTCAGTATACATTTGATGCATCTCTCGTTGGTTGACGTATTACATTTTCAACCTCTTGTACTCCATTGATATGAACCAGGCTCTCAAAATAAGCATGAAGGGTGATGACCGCCCAAATATGATCTAGATAAGCTCTTTGGGTGGAGGCGTCAAATAGGAGTACTTCATTATTTGTGTCTCTAACAAACAAATCACCATTTTTTCCAAATCCCAATGGGCGTACAACTCCAGAAATGGATTTAATATTGAATTGTTTAGTCCACACTCCTTCACTTGTAACCCATAAATCAAAAGACGTGTCAATTCTTTCCGATGGGTAAACAATAGCACCAAGTGATCCATTACACACCAATAGATCAACATAGTATTCTGGGAAAGACCCAACGAATTCTGGGATAGGTAAAATTAAGAACTTTTCATTCCCCATGTCAAATAAAAGAATCAGTCCTCTAAAATCAAGATATGCCCCTGTCATTGTTTTCCAATAGCAAATTCCATTTACATAAATATTTCCCAAAGCTGTATAAGTTGGTGCATACTCGGAGATGGAATTTCCTTCCGGAATTACTTCTAGAGAATACAACTCAACTTGGTACATACTATGAGGATGTGGATGTTCTTCTTCACTATTAACAAAAGTAAGACTAACAAATCGTATGACTTTGTAGTCAACAGTTTAGAATCAAACCCAAAAGCGGTGGTAAAATTCAACGTCATCTAAAGTAAGGTAGGTTTCTTGAATGGGGAAAAATATGGAGGCGTTGGATTGAAGATGGTGGAAGGATTTTAAACTCTCGGTTGATGGGTTCCAAATGGCAGCCTTATCCTTTGAAGGATCAAGTAAGCACCAGTAAAGAGAGGGATATCATTCTCAAAAAGGGCAAGTGAATGTTCTTTAACTATATAATTTTGATCTTTTTAGTTGAAAGTTGAGAGAAATAAGGTTGGAAGGTGTTACCATCACATGACTAAGAAGTAGATTAAGGTTGTTGTTTTCAAGGTTGTTGTGATAATTATTGGAAATGAAATGAGGAGTTTGAAAAGAAGGACACCAATACTTACAAACACAGTTGAAGCGAGTAAAGGATTTAATCGAAGCTTTGATGAATTTCCATAACCAAAGCTTCGGCAATTCAAACCTTGGCCTCTGCATCTTGCTATTTTGATTTTCTTTGTAATTGACTAAGAGGAATAAATAAGCAAGCAACATGGGAGTTGGTAGGTGTCATCTATGGTCCAAACCTTAACCATGAAGTTAAGAAGCATAAAAGGTAAGCATCCATATCAAGAAATAATGTATTTTCATAAAATAACTAAGGAGTTATTTGTAATTTTAAAATTTAACTCAGCCATTAAGATGTAATGTAATAGTTCATACTTCTGAGTTTGGTTTCTCAGTAATTAAATTTATTATCAAAATCAGATTTATACATGTTGGGCAGAAGCGTGTAAAAGAGTAAAATTATTGTACTGAAAACCACACTAAGTTCAACTCCTAGGAAAGAGAGGTGGATCACGAGGATCACTTAAGTACCAGGTCTTTCCTAGCCAGAATATCCTTATATCATAATTTAATAGCACAATAAATCACTACAATCACACTCATAAAATATGCAAAAATAAACAATAAAGAACATCAGAATTTTAATGAGGTTCAGCAAATTTTGCCTACGTCCTCCGGCACTACCAAATATATTTCACTCCAAAAATACAAGTGAAATTTACAAATAGTGAGAGAGAGAACAATGCCTTAAGTAAAGAATGACAAATATGGGATGAAGAAAATGAGAAATGGTTAGGCCTATTTATAGTTGAGGTTTAGGGATCAACTTGCAAAGTCCCTATACAATTAGGGACCGAAATTGCAATTATCCCATGCCAAATTTCAAACCAAATTTCGGTGCCTTAAATGTTCGATTTCGGTGTCAATTTTCTCACACCTATATCTTTGAATTTTCAAAGATATGGATAACTCTAATAATCGCACCTTGAAAATTTGTTTAGGATAATCTTATCTTCACATAATTCTTTCGCCTTTGACAACAATACTTGATAGTGTCTTCTTCAACTGTTAAACTTGCAGGATATTGATCAAGTTCAAACAATGTTCGAACTTGGTTGCTTGTTACCTCCTTGGTCATCATATCTCGGAATTATCTATAGTCTTAATATTCTAAAGATGAATTTTCCTTCATCAATAATTTCTCGCTACGAAATGGAATCGATCGTCGATATGCTTTATGCGTGCATGATAGACTTGATTCTTTGCTAAATGAATAGCACTTTGTCTATCACAATACAAGTTAATATGCTCTGAACCAATCCCAAGGTTTTAACCATACCTTGTAACCAAATAGCTTCCTTCTGACCTCTGGTACAACCATGTATTCGCTCGTGGTTGACAACGCAAGTGTAGACGTAGTGTAGACTTCCAACTTATTGGTCCTCCAGCAAGTGTAAACACATAATCGGTGGTTGATCTTTGTTTGTCCAAATCACCTATTATCCTACTTGAATAGTAATCCAGCATCCACGGTCTTCTGAATATACTGTAGAATTCATTTCACAGCTTGGCAATGTCCTTTTCCAGGATTATGCATATACCTGCTCACTATACTAACTGTCTGTGAAATGTCGGGTCTTGTACACACCATTGCATACATCAAGCTACCCACTATATTAGAATACGGAACTTGCAACATGTATTCTCATTTCATATTCGTCAAACGAGATAGTTATGCAGAAAGCTTGAAATGAGAAGTCAACAGGGTACTTACAAGTTTTGTCTACTCGTTCATGCCAAATTGTTGTAGTACCTTCTTCAAATACTTCTTCTAAGACAAGCTAAAGCTAACTCTGCCATGAGCTCTATCTCTACATATTTTCATGCCAAGAATTTTTCTAGCTTCACCTAGATCTTTCATCTCAAATTCGAAATTGAGTTGAGTCTTCAATCTCTCAATCTCAACTTTGCTTTTAGATGCTATCAGCATATTATCAACATATAAGAGCAAGTATATGAAAGTTCCTACTTGTAGTTTCTGAAAATACACGTAATGATCGAATTTACTTCTTGTGTACCTTTGCCAATTCATAAATTGATCAAATCGCTTGTACCACTGCCTCGGAGATTGTTTCAATCCATAAAGCGACTTTGTCAATTTTCAAACCCAATTTTCTTTATCAGCAACCTTGAATCCATCTGGCTGAGTCATATAGATTTCCTCTTCCAAATCACCATGTAAAAATGTGGTCTTCACATCAAGCTGAACTAGTTCAAAGTCATATTGTGCAACCAAGGCTAGCAAAATTGAATGAGCGAATGCTTCACAACTAGAGAAAACACTTCATTGTAACCTATTCCTTCTTTTTGAGTGTAACCTTTTGCTACCAATCTAGCCTTGTATCGAATTTCATTTTTACCAGGAAATCCTTCCTTCTTTACATATACTCATTTGCATTCAATTGCCTTCTTTCCCTTGGGCAGTGTTACCAACTCTCAGGTCCTATTTTTATAAATAGACTACATTTCTTCATTCATGACTTACTTCCACTTTACACCATCAGGGTTACTTATTGCTTCTGTGTAAGTAGACAAAACATCATCTTCTACAATTGGAAGCACATAGGCCACTATATCATCAAAGCGAGCAGGCTTACGAATCTCTCTTCTTAGCCTCCTATATGCAATTGAATCTTATTGTTGTAGAGGTTCTTGGGTTGGAACTTTTTCATCATTTGTCCCTCCAATATTAGCTGGGTCATCATTAACCTTTTCAAGCTCCACCTACTGCAAAGTACTACTGGTTTTGTCATCCTTTTGTGAATCATTGTACTTTAAAATGATTGATTCATCAAAAGTCACATCTCTACTTTAACATGTAAATATATATATTTGTATATTTTCTTAAATAATAAGTAAAAGATATTTATATATATATATATATATATATATATATAATAATTATTAAAATAAGACAAGTGCATAATTATTATTGGTACATGTGTTTAAAATATATATAATTTCTTATATAATAAGTAAATGATAATAATTAAATTATAAGATTTTTTTAATAAACAAATTGAATAATGACAATTGTAATAAAAATATTGGTACATTGTTATAAAATAATTTGTTTACTTAATATTAAAGTAATATAAAATAACTAAAAGAAATAAGTAAATAGAATAAAAAGAAAGTAAAAGAAAGAAGAACGAAAAGAACCAAAGAATAAAAGAAACAGGGGAAGAAAAAGGAAAGAAAAAAAGGGGAAAACAAAGTATTGTTGGAATTAGATTAAGGTTTTGAAGCTCTTAGGTTTTTAAGCATGGGTTATGCTAAACAAAAAGAAGAATTAGGGATTTAATTGAATAAATTTTAAGTTAGAATTGGAAAAGGGATTAAATTGTAAAAGAAACTATAAGTTTTGTGTTTTAGGAAATTAAATTGAATGAAATTTTAAATTAGGGTTTTATAATGAACACTAGATTGTTAGGGTGAATATGGAAGGAAATTGAGTAGAAATGAAGTACAAATTAAGTTAAACAAATAAAAGAGTTAATTATGATTAAATTGGAATTAAGGAATAAATTGAATAAAAATTCAATTAATTATTAAATTAATGCTGTAATTAATAATGTAAATTGTTATTATTATTTTCAGTAGCTAACAAGGAAAATGAGGTATCGGCATCCAAAGGAAAAGAAAAGATCGTTGAGGAGTAAAGCGTATTCGGGTTTGTATTACTATAACTCAAACTATTTATTAAATGTTATATTAAATTTGTAGTCATGGGACATCTAAGATAAGGTAAATAATAATATTTGAAATTAAGTAAGAATATGTGTGAATATTGAATTATATGTGAATTGAGATAATAGATGTTTTGAATTGATCGGATATTTGAAATTGTTGTGGAAATGAATTTGAAATTAGAAAAGTAAAATAATACCCTATTAACTTGTCGGACTAGATTGGATATAAATGGCATGCCATAGGATTATGATGTGATGAGGAGATTTGTAGCTCCCGAGAAGATGATTCTGTTATTATATGTTTTAGTTTAACCAAAGAGGCATTTAATGCCTTATTGGATTGTTTGGGAGGATATGATATACCGGTGTATTTGGGAGGCTATATTATACTAGTGTGTTATGGAGGATTTATATTATTCCTGGTGTGTTTGGGTTAGATATCTGGTGTGTTTAGGTGGAATCCACATATCTATCAGAGTCCGAGCCTTGTTAATAGGGCAAATAATTGAAATGAAAATTTGAAAATGAGATTGATTGATTTGTCACTACTGAAACGTACGAGAAAGAATGTATGAATTAAATTATGAATTGAATTAGTATGAAAAAAATGAAATATGGATTTAAGATTTATGAAGTGATATATAATTATGTATAATTAGTTTAAAAGATTTATAAAGCTTATGGTTGATGTTGTAATTTATTAATGTTAAATAGTTTCGTTTATAGTAATACCACTGAGTATGAAATACTCAGTCGTGTTGTTTCCGTCGTAGGTCATT
>NW_026440416.1:0-37104 GCF_025698485.1 Gossypium arboreum
AGACAATACCAAAAGATTTCCAGCCGGTGTGATGACTTCAACGACGGTTCCGAAACACATAACAATCTGAGTCCAAGAGACCTAAAATGGGTGACAAGAAAACACCGAGTGAGTTTATAACTCAGTAAGTCATAAGCATTCAACAACCATCCATTGATAAAGTTATCACAACATGAAACAATAAACGAGGCTAGGTACTCATCCATATCGAAACTATACCATAATTCCTCGGACCTTTCGGTTCAATCTCATACCAAGTCATACATCCACATTTCATATTCTATACAATAAGATATTTGAGGCACTTTACACCAACTCATTCACACCACAATCATACAATTGCAATCATCACATAGATCTAAAGCTTACCAAGCTCAACCCCGAGCATGAACGTATTTCCTATTAGTCATGAGCTCAAGGTACTTACCGATCCGCTGTCCATACTCAACTCGATGGAGACACACCCTCCATATAATTGTTCAATCGGAGATATATATATAGAGAGAGAGAGAGAGAGTACGCACACACAGTGCTTAATACTCGATTTCGCACACTTAGTGCCATGCGATTTAAGCCCGCACACATAGTGCCATACCCTTGAGCTCGCACACCCAGGTCAGTATATTTCCAGCATGCACACTTAGTGCCATATATTTCCAGCATGCACACTTAGTGCCATATATTTCCAGCATGCACACTTAGTGCCAATCTCGTCACCGTACACACGTATTGCAAGACACTTAGTGCCGAAAGCAAACTTTCTACACATTTCACTATTTCTTTTACATTCAACAAATGTCATCACTCCATACACATACATTTTCATTTATATATATATATCATCCCATTAAACACAATTGCATAGATTTTACAATCATTTAAGCAATATCAAACATATGTGTAATGACTTACCTTGTTTTGGGTAGAACGGTTCCAATTCGGCTACTCGTTTGCTTTCTCCTTTCCTTTGTCCGATTTAGTTCCCTTTGCTCTTGAGCTAAATCAAACAATTTACCTCTCCATCAAACACAAACATCGGCATTCACATACATTATTATGATTATTGCGAATACTTAACACAACTAAGCTGAAAATTTACTCAATCTCATCTTAATTTATTGCTACTTATTTATCAAAATTTCCAATACAAGGTATTTAACACCTATGCCCATTTATACCCCATATGGCGAATGTATGTATATATATATATATATACAATGTCAACTATAACATCTTTTAAACACCTAATTTCACCTCATGAACACTTAATCAATTTTTTCCTAATCTAGCATATATTTTCACATCCATTGTATCATCATGTAAAATCACATATAACTACCTTTCTTAAGTTCTACATCTCAAGCAACTTAACCCATCCATATAATTAGCATGATAATAGCATCAAGGTATCAACCAAAAATGTTTTTGTTAGGCTCCTTAGCCAATTCTAACTCTCCATCAATAGTAAAAATTCAAACCATGGGCTAGGTAGAACTTAAACTAACAACTAAAACATGCATGCATCTCATGGAATATCATCAAACATACCTTAATCTTGACACAAGTATGACCAATTCTCCTTCTAGTTCTCTTCTAAACCAAGCATGAAGCAAAAATCCTTCCTTTTTCCCTTGGTATTTTCGGCCAAAGAATTGAGAATAGATGAACAAATTTTTCTCCTTTCTTTTTCCTCTACTCACGGCAACAAGGGGGCATCCATCCACTTTTTTCTTTTTTTTTTGTCAACCTTTTCTTTATTGCTAACACATTATTTAATTGCTCCCAACATGCCTCACTAACCCAACATGTTGGAAACATGTTTTCCTTTGCCCATCACATCCATCTTGGCGGCCACTATAGAATAATTTGGGCAATTTTGACATGCAAGTCCACCTTTGTGTCAACATGCACAAATAAGCCATTACAATTTAGCCTATCATTTTTCACCATGTTTCACCTTGATCCCTATTTAATAATTTCTCATACATTTGGTAAAATTAGAGAATGAAACTTCCACATATGCATGCACACACATAGTAAGCATAAAATATAACAATTAATTATTTTTATAACTCGGGTTTGTGGTCCCGAAACCACTTTCCGACTAGGGTCACATTAGGGATGTCACACAATGGTTCCAAGATCATAAGGCCAAAATATCTTAAAACAACACATATTACTTACCAATTATCTGTGCACTATCACTACATATTAGCATATTTTGCAAAACACTAGCATAGTCATATAACATATATATTACACATTTATTTCATGTATATAATTGCACTTTATACGATAATCACCACACTCACTTATCACATTTCATGCACAATAATAACCATAAGATAATTATAGATTCAAGAAAACTTACGCTTGAAACTTAGAGTAGGGGTTTAGGCTACATCTAAATTCCCAAACAACACATGACTTGTGTTTACAAGTAGCAATTCCATACACTCACCACTCTATGGTTTTATCGAAAAGCCGAAAGCTCAACTAACTCTTCCCTAGCTCGTAGCAAGCTCTAACGAATCCGAAGCTTTACACACAAAAATCATACAATAACCACAGTCAAATAACAACCAAAAAATCACTCAAACCAACTAACACACAAGCTTTAAGCTAAGTTCCCATGTAACTTAAACTATTAACATAACAAACTTTAAATAATAGCATCTCGATCTATAATCAATCTTTTTACCTAAAATTAGTTCCGTTCATCTAATTATTCATCTATGCCTAATTCACAACCTTCAAACTAGACAAATCTACTCATTTCATGGTATCAACATTTTTCGACATCTTTTAGGGAATTTTCACAAAATTCGTTTAAACATGAATAATCTATAATGTAACTTCAAGGTAAGTTTAAAAACCTTCTAATAATGCTAAAACAAGTTGAAATACACTTTGAAACCAAGTTTTGACTCAAAATCCCAAAATCCACTATTGATGGTTGGATTTGACGGCTAATAATTCAGTTTTAGAGTCTAAATAACATTAAAAACCAATAGATACATGAATGATTACCTTTGTTGAAAGAATGAACAAGTTTTGACGTAAATCCAAAAAACCCACGTTTGGAGAAGATGATGAAATCTATAGAGTTCTGGGTGTTTTTTTTTGGGGGGGATTGTTAATGACTTAGGAATGATAAGAAATCAAGGTATTTTGGTTTGGGAATCAAAAATTGAGTTAAAGATCAAGGGAATGACAAGGGTCAACAGCTACAAACTTGAAGAACAACTATCATGATTTTAGTCTGAATGTGAGGGTTTTTAGGTTCAATTTTAAAAACTGGTTAATTTGCCACATAAATGCTCATTGTTTTGACTCTATTACAAATTATTCTGTTCTCTAAAATTAAGGGTTTCTAAAACATTTTTTAAAAAATTGATTTAACAGTTAAGATGCCATAGTTGAAAACATTATCGAGTACCAACCTTATGAAATTCTGAGCTCCTATAGGCTAAAATTCTTAAAATATCCCTAAAACTCTTAGGCCCTATTTTGGGGTGTGAAAACTCTCCCCCACTAAAAAGAAATTTCATCCTCAAAATTACCTGAGCTAAACAAATACGAATATTGTTGCTTCATTGCCTCTCCAGCTTTCCAAGCAACCTTTTTAGTCTTGTGGTTGCGTCACAAAACTTTAACTAATGGAACTCTCTTATTACATAGAACCTTCTCTTCGCGAGCTACAATCTCAACTGGTTCTTCATCATAAGAAAGATCATCATGGATTTCAATTACTTCAACTGACACAATATGCGACAGATTAGAATGATACCTCTTTAACATGGATACATGGAAAACATCGTGGATTTGCTCAAGCTTTAGCTGCAACTTGAGACAATAAGCTACCGAACCTATCTTCTCAATAACTTTATAAGGTCCAATATATCTTGGACTTAACTTACCTTTCCTACCAAATCTCAAAACTTTCTTCCACGATGAAAACTTCAAGAATACCTTATCGCCAACTTGAAACTCGATATCTCAACGCTTTAAATCCGTATAAGATTTTTTCTTATCAAATGTTTCTTTCAAATGATCACAAATTAGATTTAACTTCTCTTCAACCTCACGAACTAAATCTGACCCAACAACTCGCCTATCATCTAACCTTGTCCAACACAAAGGAGTTCTACACTTCCTACCATACAATGCTTGAAATGGTGCCATACGAATACTTGCTTGAAAACTGTTGCTATAAGTGAACTCTGCTAAAGGCAGATATCGCTCCCAACTACCACTAAACTTGATCACACAACTTAGCAACATATCTTCCAAAACTTGTATTACCCTTTCATACTTACCATATACTTGAGAATGATAAGCTGTACTATAATTAAGCTTAAATCCTAAAGCTTCTTGTAAACTATTCCAAAGCTTGAAGTAAACCTCAAATCCATATACAACTCTGCTAATGAAGATTAACAATCTTAGCAATATACAACTCTGCTAATGAATAATTGGTTCGTACTCTAAGAAATGTGCACTCTTTGAAAATTGATCAACTATAACCCATATCAAATATTTCCTCGAATGAGTCAATAGAAAACTTGAAACAAAATCCATAATAATCTTTTCCCACTTCCATTCAGGAATTGCAATAGGTTGCAACAAACTTGAAGAAAATTGATGTTCAGCTTTCACCTTTTGACAAACCAAGCATCGAGCCACAAAATTTGTAACATCACCCTAAACCCAGGCCATAAATAAATCTCACAAAGATCATGATACATTTTACCACTACCGGGATGCATAACATAAGGGCTACTATGTGCCTCAGTAGGATTGCTTGCTTTAAATCTACATCTTCTGGCAAACACAATCTACCTCAGAAATTCAAGATACCTTTCGCATTAATATCAATATCAAAACATTCAACTGCCTTGAAGCATAAGCTACAACTTTACTCTCTTGTATCAAAACACAACCAAGCCCTGAACACAAAGTATCACTATAAACCATAAAATCTTTTCCAGGCTCCGGTTGAACCAACACTGATGCTTTAGTCAAAACCACCTTAAGCTCATCAAAACTCTTCTATCCAGTATCCGTCCATTCGAACACCACATCCTTTCAAAGTAGTTTCGTTAAAGGTGTAACAATTAGAGAAAACCCTTCAATGAACCTATGATAGTATCCAGCTAAGCCTAAGAAACTCTAAACTTTGGTAACCCTCTTAGGCGGCTTCCATTCCAAAATCAGTTCTATCTTCTTAAGATCCACATGAATCCCTTCTGTCAAAACCACATAACCAAAACGTCACTTCCCTAAGCCAAAATTCACACTTTCTCGACTTAGCATACAACTGCTTATCCCGCAAAATCTGCAGAACAACCTTTAAGAGATTGTCATGATCCTTCTCAGAATGAGAATACACCAAGATATCATCTATGAAGACAACCACAAACTGATCTAAGTAAGAATGAAACACATGATTCATCAAACCCATAAACTCAGCAGAAGCATTACTGATAGCACCAGAAAGAACATAGATTTTCCCCTTACTTATTGGTTAAATTGTTCCTATTTAGTTATCCTTAGCATATATTTTAGCATTTTTTAGTTTAGTAAATTGCATTTTATAACTTAGTGAATCCTAGCCTATTTTATCCTTAACTTTTCTATCTTATTGCATTAATGTTATTGCATGAGTTAATTTAAGATTGAATCCAGAATTGTCACTGCACCTGAAAGATGTTTGCAGTGTTGCTACATGGGTTAATTCCATATTGCGTCCAGGATTGTCGCCACACCTGACAATTGTCTGGATAAGAACCAAATATTATGTAAGTTGTCTTGTCTGGTATAACCAACCTTTACGAGCAAGGACAGAATAATTTTAGGGAAATGACACATATACTATGGACAAGGACATAAAAGGTGGACATGAGAAGAAAAAGGGACGACTAGAGCTTTTCTCTCCATCGTCATCTGACCTTGGAGCTTGTGGCCATGGCAGCTTAAGCCTTTCATGGGTGAGCCAACGTGAAAACCAAATACAGACTAGTTGCTAACGAGGAGACATAAGTGCGCGACAAGAGGGAATAGAGAGAATAAGTCGAGTTGTCTAGGGATAGTATTCTCTAATTAATTCTTTCGTATTTCCTTTCTAATGCTGGTGATTACTCTCTAATTTCTAATTGCATGGAAGTAAGGATGAATTCTTGGTGAATTGTTATCTTATTTAATCTTGCTTTTATTGTTTAATCTTGCAGTTTGAAGGTTTTTTAACATGGAAATGTTATTGCAGTCATTAACACTGGAAAGTGTAGTGATAGTTTGAGCCAACAAGCATTTCAATGGAAGTTGAGTGAGGATTAGAAGAAAGTAGTCCATTTGTTCTTAATAATGTTGTATTGCCTTCATCAGAAGGTGAGGTTAATATGCTTGTTTAAGTCTCAGATTAAATGGAGGAGTAATGTTGGGTAAGATATACATTAAACTTTATTGCATCCATAATCATCTATATTTTTATACCTTGTGAGCATTCAAGATTCTACTGAAGATTCATGTTGGGGATCCCAGTTTATCATCATCATATTTTATTTTATTATTTTTAAGGTTATTGCATCAACGACTACTCTCACAATTTATCTTGTTTATATCTAGTTATTGCACCGACATTAATAGACAACAGACTCCCATCCGTGTCAGATCAATATCTGACAAACTCACATCTATCTACTATACTTGTATCAACAGTGTACGCTTGCACATTATTGTTGTGACGTCAAATAGCCAACAAAGTTTTAGCACCATTTCCGGGGATAGTGTTTGTTTTCTTTTTATTTTCATTTTTGTGTGTATTTGAATTTTATTTTCGTCATATAATACTTAGTATTCACTAACTATTTCCTTTCCTTTGTTGCTATTTCCTTAACTTTAATTTAGGTGTTTTATGACCTGAAGAAATTCATACTTTCTTGTCACTTTTGATCTAGAAATTGAGAGGACTGTTCAGAATAGACTTCGAGAAACAAAGAAGTATGGCTTTACTAGGGAACAATACAGCCATACCCCCGATGCAACAGTAAAAAGTTAATAACCTATTATTGCCGTAAGATGCTCGCCTACAAAATAGTACTATACGCGATTTTGTAGTACCTGTCTTAATATTTACAACCAGGAGTTGTTAGGCCAATAATCCAAGCTGGGAATTTTGAACTCAAGATAGTAATGTTTCAAATATTGAATTCTAATGGAAAATATGTTGGGCTGCCACATGAAGATGCGAGCGAACATCTTAAATCCTTTTTATTGATCTGTGCTTCCTTTAGTCAGCAAGGTGTTCCTGATAACGCCTTGAAGATATAATTATTTCCTTATTCTTTACAGTGAAGAGCACGTAGTTGGTTTTTTGGACTACTTGTCAGATTAATTACTTCTTGGGATGCACTAGTAACACAGTTCATTCTATGATTTAACCCGCAGACAATGAATGCTCGTCTTTGAAATAATATTACTGCTTATCATCAGCTGGATGATGAAAATCTTCACATCACATGGGAACGTTATAAACCTTTACTTTGACGTTGTTCCATGCACGACATTCAACTAGAAATACAAATTGAGATTTTTTATAATGGGTTGAATTCACATACAAGGAACCCTGTCGATGCATCAGCTAATGGGCCTTTGTTGGATTGTTCTTATAATGATGCTTTGAGAATTCTTGAGAGAATTTCTCATAATGATTATAAATACACTATCTCTAGAGCTACACAAGCAAAAACTACTCCAAGATTTATTGAATTGGATGCAATAACCACACTAACTGCTCAAGTTTCTTCTCTCACAAACATGATTAAAAATATGCAAGGGATGAGTGGAGTTGCACCTATACAAGTCACTCAGCAAGTTGATGTTCCTACCTTTTGTTGTGAAATTTGTGGTGACAACCATAGCTACTAATATTGTCCATAACATGCAGAGAATGCCTGCTATATTAGTAACATCCGCAACAATTCTTATGAAAGTTCTTACAATAACTTTGCATGCAACCAACTCGTTCTGGGGAACTCAGAATGCTAGACAAAATGCTGCGACATTCAGATATGGGAATACATCTACCCAAGGTAATTATAATTCCAAGAAAGGGAACTACAATCAACAATAGAAAAAATACAATCAGCACACTCAGATGCATCCACAACAAGGCCAGGCACATCTGCTGCAGCCACAACACTCTTCAATACCAAATCAATATGTTCATGGACATCGATAGCAATTGTACACTCAAGCTTCTACTTTAACCCGTTGGCAACTCTTGAGCCATTAATGCAGGAGCATATTACTCGCACTTAAGCTACCGTACAAGGGAATTCATCTTCCCTTCGAGCTTTAGAAGAACAATTAAGACAACTTGCTTCAAATCTGAATACTCGACCACCAGGTTCATTACCTAGTGACATTTAAAATCCTAGTCCAAGGGGAAAAGAACATTGTAAGGTTATCACTCTTAAGAGTGGTAAACAAACTAACGAACCAATTATCGACTATTGTGGCACCTCAAGATACGGATGAAGTGATCACTGGTAAGAAGGTTGAATATAAAGAATTTGTCGATGCATCATACAAAGAAGTTCCACAATTTGTCAATCATATACCTATTGTCCAACCTTCAAAATTGTCATCGCAACCAAAGGTGTCGGCATAATCAGATTTATCTTTAGATTTACCCTTCCCACAAAGATTCAGGAAAAATAAGCATGACAAGTAGTATCAACAGTTCCTGGACACATTGAAGCAACTGCAAATAAACATTCCTTTATTGGACGCTCTAGTACAAATTCTGAGTTATGGGAAATTTATGAAAGACCTATTGTCCAAGAAGAAGAACCTCTTTGATATTGAAACTATTCTACTCACAGAAGGCTGTAGTGTTGTTTTAACAAACAATTTGCCCCCTAAATTAAAAGATCCTGGGAGCTTTACCATCTCATGTTCAATTGGTAATCATTATTTGGGTAAGGCTTTATGTGACTTGGGAGGTAGCATTAACCTAATGTCATTATCTAATTTTAAAAATTTGGGAATTGGTCATATGAAATCTATTACAGTGACATTACAACTAACCGATCGATCCTTGGCTCAACCTAAAGGGCAAATAAAAGACGTCTTAGTTCATGTGGATAAGTTCATTTTTTCAACTGATTTTATCATACTTGACTGCAAGGCGGATAAGAAAGTTCTATAATATTAGGACGACCATTTTTAGCCATCAGCCAAACCCTCATTGATGTTTATAAAGGTGAACTAACCATGCAACTAAATGATGAGCAAGTCACATTCAGTGTTTTTGAATATGTTCAACGCAAGGACAAAGAAGGATGTCATACTATCGGTGTGCTAGATAATGTAATTGAGGAAGAATTCAATGACCAAAGTACATCACTTTTTGAAAAGTTTGCAATGACATCTGATGCTGAATACTTAGATGATTGTGACAGCATGGTTGAAGCTAATAATCTTGAACTCAAGCATGGATGGTAGATTGAATCCTTAGACCTAGCCAATAGAAAAACCCAATTTTCAAATCATCTGTTGAAGAAACTCCTACTCTAGAATTGAAACCAATACCTCATCATCTTAAATATGTCTTTCTAGGTAATCACAATATTCTTCTAGTTATTGTTTTCGCAACAGTAGATGCAACTTAAGAAGAGAATTTAGTCCATATTTACAAGCAACATAAATGAGCTATTACCTAGAGCATTGCCGATATTCAAGGTATTAGTCCTTTTGTTTCCATGCACAAGATCAAGTTAGAAGATGAAGGCAAGTAATTGATTGAACATCAAAAAAGATTAAATGAAAAGATAAAGGAAATTGTCAAGAAGGAAATCGTAAAATGGCTCGATGTTGGAATTATTTACCCGATCTCTGATAGCAATTGGGTAAGTCCATTGCAATGTGTGCCTAAAAAGAGTGGTATCACTGTGGTTCATAATGATAATGATGAATTAATTCTTACACGTATTCCTATACGATGACGAGTTTGTATGGATTATTACAAATTGAAAGCGACCACAAAGAAGGATCACTTCCCACTTCCATTCATCGACCAAATGTTGGATCGGCTTGCTTGAAAGGCCTATTATTACTTTTTAGACTGCTATTTTGGGTACAATCAATTTGCTATTGCATAGGATGATCAGGAGAAAACAACCTTGACCTGCCCCTTTGGTACTTTCACTTTTCGCTAAATACCTTTCGGTCTTTGCAGCGTACCAGCCACATTTCAAAGGTGCATGATGGCAATATTCTCAGATATGATCGTAGACTCTTTATAGGATTTAATGGATGATTTCTCAGTCTATGGGAATGATTTTGATCATTGCGCTTACAATTTCAATAAAGTATTGAAGCGATGTGAAGACACAAATCTTGTTATAAATTGGGAAAAATATCATTTCATGGAAATTGAATGCATTGTGTTAGGACACCACATTTCTAGTCAAGGCATTCAATTTGACAATGCTAAGGTGGAAATCATTGAGAAATTACCTCTACCAACAAACATCAAAAGTATTTGCAGTTTTCTAGGACATGCAGGGCTTTGCCGATGGTTTATTAGAGATTTTTCAAAAATTGCAAAGCCCTTGTGGTCATTGCTAGAATAGAATAAAAATTTATTCTTTGACGATGTATTTCTTGATGCCTTTATTCAGTTAAAAAAGAAGCTAGTGAATGCACCCATTGTTGTTGCACTAGATTGGTCTCAACCCTTTGAAGTTATATTGGATGTAAGCGACTTTGCCGTGGGTGCAGTTCTAGAGCAGCGAAAGGGAAAATATTTCACGCCATCTATAATGCCAGCAAAACTCTTACAGAGGCTCAACTCAATTATACCACTATCGAGAAAGAATTGCTAACTATAGTCTTTGCTTTCGACAAGTTTCATTCCTCTCTTGTCAATGCAAAGGTTACTATATTCACTGATATGTTGGATGTTACTATTGCAAGAATTTGACATCGAGATAAAATATCGTAAGGGTTTAGAGAATCAAGTTGCAGAGCATCTGTCTCGATTGGAATTTGGCAGAAAAGACGAAAACATACTTCATATTGTCGACGCATTCCTAAATGAGAAGTTATTTGTGGTAGATACAATCCCTTAGTATACAGATTTTGTTAATTATCTAGTGTGTAGAAAACTCCCATTGGGTGTCATAGACCATAAAAAAAGAAATATTTCTTCGTGAAGTAATGAAGTATCATTCAAACGAACCATATTTATTCAAAGTATGCAATGAAAAATCATTCGACATTTTGTTCCAGATGATGAGATGTTTTCAATCCTGAAGCATTGTCATGATGCTCCTTATGGAGATCATTTCAGTGGTATGAGAACTACTACTAAAGTTCTATAATTAGGATTCTACTGGCCGACATTATTCAAAGATGCCCACAATTTTGTGAATCAATGCGATAGGTGTCAGCGCACTAGTTCTATATCCCGATGTAATAAAATGTTGCAGCAGCCAATTATGGAAGTTGAATTATTCAATGTTTAGGGTATAGATTTAATGGGACCATTTTTGAGTTCATTTTGGAATCTTTATATATTAGTAGCTGTTGACTACGTCTCAAAGTGGGTGGAAGTTGTTGCAGTCCCAGAGGATGATGCAAAGACAGTGCTAAAATTTTTTCACAAGCATATACTCACCCGCTTTGGCACACCAAAGGCATTGATTAGTGATCAGGGTACAGACTTTCATTGCAACCAAGTGGCAACCACACTGAAGAGATATGGAATTAGTCATAGAATGACTACTACTTATCATCCGCAAACCAATGGACAAGCTGAAGTATCGAATCAACAAATTAAGAACATTCTTGAGAAGGTTGTAAAACCTTCGAGGAAAGATTGGTCTTTCCAATTAGATGACATTTTATGGACATTGCAGACAGCGTATAAAACTCCATTAGGGATGTCACCATATCAATTGGTTTTTGGGAAAAAATTACACTTGCTGGTTGAACTGGAACACAAAGTAATATGGGCAATTAAGCAAGTGAACATGGACTATGAAGCGGCTGCAAAGAAAAGACTATTGGAGATCACTGAACTAGAGGAGATTAGGAGAAATGTGACAGCCCAAAATTGACCCTAGTCGGGAAGTGATTTCGGGACCGCTAAACCGAGTCACCGAAATGTTTGAACCTAATATTTATTGTCTAGAATATGTATTTATGAATGTGTGAAAATTTCAAGCTTGATTTAGTCGATTGCATGTGAATTCGTTACTAGGACTTGTGTGACACTTTTGAAATGTGATAGGCTAATCTATAAGGACCTAATAGTGCATGTAATCAAAGGGGGACTTGCATGTCAAATTTCCCCCTAATAGCTAGTGGCCGCCATGACAAGGGATTATGGGTAAAAACATGTCATAAAACATGTTGGGATAATGGTGTATGTAAGAAAAAAATAAAATAATGAGCATGGGAATTTAATAATGAAAGGGAACAAAAAAAAAAAGAGAATGGTGAGTGTCCCCCCTTTCTTCGTGAGTTGAAGAAAAGAGAAGAAAAAAATTTGTTGTTCATCCATTTTTTCATTTCTTTGAGCTGAAATTCTAAGGAAGAAGGAAGGGGTTCTTGCTTCATGCTTGGTTTGGAAGAGGATTAGGAGGAGGTTTGGCCATACTTGTGTCTAGATTAAGGTATGTTTGAGGTTGTGCCATGAGATTCATGCATGTTCTTAGTTGCTAGCTTGAGTTCTAATTAGTCCATGGTTCAAAACTTTGCTATATCATGGGGATGATATTCGGCCAAGGTAGATTTTGTGTTAATGTCATTGCATGTTAAATATGAAGCTTGCTAATGATACATGTGATGGTGGATTGATGGCTCTTGGACTTTCTTTTTAGCATTTTTGAGTAAGACATTAAGTTTTGGAATTGATGGAATGGAGAGTATGCTTAAGTTGTGTTATGAACAACTATGTGTTAAATCGAGGGTTGCTAAGCTAGCTATTAAGGTGAAGTGCAATGTTAGTGATTGATTAATAGTGTATATACATGTATGCATATTCGGCCATCAAATTAAGAGAATAGGTGATGATGAGTCTATGCTTTGTACATTCGGCCATATATATATATATATATATATGCATGTGTGATTGGATTATTGATAGTAGGGCTATAGCATATGGTTATGAGCTGAATAGCTAAGAGCATGAGGTAGCAAGATAAAAATTTTACCATGCCGTTCCGTATATCATAAAATCATTAAAATGTGAATATCAATATGTGTAGCAAAGCGGTTGAATGAGTTAATTTATTTGTTTAAGCTCAAGATCCTAAAGGAGGCGTCCAACAAGGGAAATCGAAGGTCATCGAGTAGCCGACTTGGAATTATTTTACACCACACAAGGTAGGTCACTAAGCATATATTTTGTATTGATTTAAATAGACATAATGTCTATGTAATTATCGAAAGGAATGATAAATTTATATACATGTATGTATGTGGTGATGAAAGTATTGAATGAAAAGAAAAGAGGTGAGATGTATTAAGTTGTTGATTTGGCACTAAGTGTGCGGGTATAAACATTTGTGATCATGAGAATGGCACTAAGTGTGCGGGTTTAAAATTGTACAGCACTAAGTGTGCGAGTTTGATCATATAGCACTAAGTGTGCGAGTTGATTATATAGCACTAAGTGTGCGGACTCACTATATGCTTTTGAATCACTATTGACACCTTGAGTGTGCGACATTATTGAGTCGATCACGGACAGCGGATCGGGTAAGTACCTTGAGTTCATGGCTAATAGGCGCTATGTTTATATTTGGAGTTGAGCTTGGTAAGTTTGAACCTATGTGACAATTTAAATTAAAGTCACGTACATAAAATTATCGTGGAATAAGTGAAAGGTCATGTAGATGTATGATTGTAACGAAAACAAAATGGTGTATAAAAATGCTTCAAATATCCTATTGATTAGTATATAGAATGTGAATGTGTAACTTGGTATGAGATTGAATCGAAATGTCTAAGGAACTATGGTATAGTTCGGTTTGAATGGAGTAATTAGCCTCGTTCCATTTTGTTTCCTCTTGCAATAATGTTATTAATGGTTGGTAGTGCATTGCTTATGACTTACTGAGTTATATACTCATTCGGTGTTTGCTTGTCACCTATTTTAGGTTTCTTGGACTCGACTTTTTGCGTATTCGGGACCGTCATCGAAGTCATCACACCGGCTAACAACTTTTGGTATTTTCTTCGTAGTTGGTCTAGGAGTACATTTCGGCATGTATAGGCTGTTATGCTTTGTTGAAATTTGGTATGTAAACTTTTAGCCATGCGAAAATGGCGTAAATGTTCGGTTGGAATTGGTTTTGTGATGTTTGGACACAAGTCATGGTTATAATTTGGGACATGCATGATGAATTATTAGTTAAATCAAGGAAAAGTCATGAAATAGGCATAGTTTGTTTTAGTAACAGATGCTGACAGCAGCAGTGGTATGGATGTGAAAAATCACTAAAAAATAGCAGGAATGGAATTAAATAGTGAATAAATTATGTAAATGAGCCTTGACGAATCTACTTTCATATGGAAGAAACGAAACGGTCATATGAGTTGTATCCTAAGAGATATTTAGGTATTCGTGAAACAGGACCAGAACGGTTTCTGGATTACCTGTCCCGACTTTGGAAATTCATTATAAATTAACCAGAGATAATTAGGAGTCATACCATATATGTATAGATTCCTATTTGAGTCTAGTTTCTATAGAAATAAACGGCATCAGTATTGAAGCCCTGCATAGGGAGATATTCAAGTTGTAATGCACGAAGGTCAGTGTAGTCGACCCCTGTAACATGGGATACTTTAACTAATAAACTGTACTAATTGGCTTGACCAAAAATTCTAGAAAGAAATCTGTAGATGGACATATGAGTCTAGTTTCAGGGAAAAATTACGAAACTGATTTTTGAGTTTTGAAACTCCAGATATGATTTTTAAGGCGACAGTGATGCAGTAACCAGCTTGTCTGGAAATTTTTTTTATGGATTTGTGAAAACAATTAAGTTAAGTCTGTGCACCTTGTATTCGACTCGATAGCGGATTGGATGCACGGGTGTTACAATTTATTGGTATCGAGCTATGGTTTAGTCGGTTCTAGGACTACCATAGTGCGTATGAGTCTAGCTATACATGCCTTAATGTTAATGTTTAAATGTGTGATGACTTGACGGTTAAAATTTTTGTTTTGATTAGTAAATGGATCCGGTGTAGAGAGAACCTTGGCGGATGACGTTGAAAGTGTAGCGGCTGCTCTGCGCAAGGGGCGCCGCTGTTGAACCTCAGTCATCTGCGAATAATCAAGGTGAGGGGCTAAACAAGCCTTCTTTACCATGATGAATGAGTGGGTCGCATAATATGCCCGAACCAATCCGGCTGTCCAACAGTTCGAATTTGAATAATCCACCCCAAGAGCCCGTAATGCCATCGATTCATTGATCCTATGAGGCTGAGTAAGCCACTGTAGACTTGATTAGGAAGCGGGGCTGAGGAGTTCAAGGCCATAGTTCTTGATGATGCCGAAAGGGCCGAGTTTCGCTTGATAACACCATTCGGTGTTTGATAAACCATCATGCACACGATGAATGTCTAAAGTGTGCTATATCCTTGTTATGAGACTCGACTTACTATTGGTGGAGGACTTTTATTTCCATAGTCCTAAACGAGCGAGTTACTTGGGATTTCTTTCAAATAGAATTTGAAAGAAATATATTAGTCAACGGTTCATCGATCAAAAGCGTAAGGAATTCTTGGAACTCAAGCAAGGCCGTATGACGAGATCTGAATCTGAACATGAGTTCGTAAGACTCGATCGGTATGCCCGGAGTGTGTGGGTGATGAGGTTGCTATGTGGAAGAGATTTGAAGAAGGATTGAATGAAGATTTAAAGCTACTAGTGAGTATTCGAAATAAAAGAATTCGTAACACTAGTTGAACGAGCACGCAAGGCGGAGGAACTTGGAAAGGAGAAGAAGAAGGCTGAATTTGAAGCTAGAGACTATCGCAAAAGATCGACGGGTAAAGCTCCGTTCTCGGTAAAGAAGTTCGGGAGGACACTAATAAATCGAGGACGATGCAAGGGAATTTCCATTAGAGCACGACCATCGACGGACTCCGAGCTACTTGGTAGCTAGTGTGGGCAATAATCGTCAAGAGAAAACTGAATGCCCCAATGTGGGAGAAGACACATAGGTGAATGTTGGGGTAAGTCTACCAATGAGGCACATTACGGATGCGGTTCAAGGACCACTTCATTAGAGATTGCATGGAGCTTGATGAGAAGAATAGGATGCAAGGTGCAAGACCTAGTGGAATGACAGCTAGAGGTAGACCACCGAGAATTTCAGGAGGTAGGGGTGGTAGTCAGAGAGGGGCCTCTGATACGGCTGTTCGATCCGAGACCCGTACTCCTGCTAGAGCATATGCCATTCGCGCACGAGAGGAGGCATCCTCCCCTGATGTTATCACTGGTACTTTCACTCTCTTTGATACTAGTGTGATTGCGTTGATTGACCCTGGCTCTACTCATTCATATGTATGTGAAACCTTAGCATCCAGTAAGACTCTACCTGTTGAGTCTACTAAGTTCGTAATCCGAGTGTCAAATCCCTTGGGTCAATATGCGCTTGTTGACAAAGTGTGTAAGAGATGCCCTCTAATGATCCGAGAATCCTGTTTTCCGGCCGATTTGATGCTTTTACCATTTGATGAATTTGATGTTATTCTTGGTATGGACTGGTTGATCGTATATGACGCAGTGGTGAGTTGCAAAAGAAAAACCATTGATTTAAGGTGTGCAAATAACGAGATAATCCGAGTTGAGTCTACGGACTTAAAGGGGTTGCCAGCTGTAATATCATCAATGTTGATTCAGAAATATGTAAGAAAGGGGTGCGAAGCATACCATGCGTATGTACTTGACGACAAAGAGTTAGAAAAGAAACCCAAATCTGTGCCAGTGGTTTGTGAATACCCGGATGTTTTTCAGAAGAATTCTGGGTTTACCACATTCGGGAAGTAGAGTTTGGTATTGAGCTTGTACAGGACTACGCCAATTTCGATAGCTCCGTGTCGTATGGCACCAACCGAGTTGAAGGAGTTGAAAGCTTCGATTGCAAGAGTTGACGGATAGAGGTTTCGCTCGACCACCGTGGGGTGCACTGTGTTGTTTGTGAAAAGAAGGGCGGAACCATGAGGTTGTGCATCGACTATCGTCGACTTAATAAAGTGACAATAAAGAACAAATATCTGTTATCAGCGTATCGATGATTTGTTCGATCAAGCTGAAGAACCTCGGTGTTCTCAAAAATAGATTTGAGATCGGCTATTATCGATTGCAAATTCGAGATTCGGACATACCCAAAGCGCCTTGAGCGAGATATGGTCACTACGAGTTCTTAGTGATGCCGTTTGGGCTCACTAATGCCCTGCGGTATTTATGGATTTGATGAACCGGATCTTGGACCATATTTGGATCGGTTCGTAGTTGTGTTCATTGACGACATCTTGGTCTATTCAAGAGATGAGACCGAACATGTGGAGCACACGAGATTAGTGTTGCAAATTTTACGGATAAGCGGTTATATGCTAAGTTCAGCAAGTGTGAGTTACGGTTAGAGAGGTTAGCTTCTTGGGTCATGTGGTATCTCGCGATCGGGTATTCGAGTCGACCGAGCAAAATTTCAGCCATACTTAGCTGGAAGCCTCAGAAATATTCTTGAGGTTCGGAGCTTTTGGGACTTGCGGTTACTACCGACGGTTTGTGAAAGGTTTCTCGATGATAGCCACACCCATGATGAAGCTACTTCAAAGATGTTAAGTTCGAATGGACGGAAAAATGTCAGAAAAGTTTTGATCAACTGAAAACTTATTTGACGGAAGCTCCAATTTTAGTGCAGCCCGAATCAGGCAAAGAGTTTGTCATCTATAGTGACGCCTCCCTACTTAGGTTGGGTTGCGTATTGATGCAAGAAGGTGGAGTTGTGGCCTATGCGTCGAGACAATTAAAGCCACATGAGAAAAATTATCCGACCCTTGATCTCGAACTAGCTGCCATCGTATTCGCTTTGAAAATATGGCGACACTACCTATTTGGGGAGAAGTGCCATGTGTATTCGGATCACAAAAGTCTCAAATATTTGATGACTCAAAGAGACTTGAATCTGCGACAAAGACGTTGGGTCGAGTTGTTAAAAGATTATGAGCTTGTCATTGATTATCACCCGGGAAAGGCTAATGTGGTTGCGGATGCCTTAAGTCGTAAATCACTGTTTGCCTTGCGAGAGATGAATGTACACTTGTCTGTTCTATCCGACAATGTACTAGTGGCGGAATTAAAGGCCAAACCCTTGTTGATTCGTCAAATTCGTGAAGCTCAGAAAGTCGATGATGAATTGGTTGCAAAACGGGCTGAATGTGTTCCGAATGTGGAATCAGAGTTTCAAGTTGATGATGACGATTGTTTGAGGTTCAGAAATCGTTTGTGTGTTCCAAGAAATTCGAACTCATTTCGATGATTACGAGCGAAGCTCATTGTAGCCGAATGTCAATTCACCCGGGAGTACGAAGATGTACAACGATTTGAAACGTCGGTTTTGGTGGCATGGTATGAAACGAGACATCTCCGACTTTGTTTGAGATGTTTAATATGTCAACAAGTGAAAGCGAACATCAAGCGCCTTGAGATTACTTCACCGATCAAGATACGAGTGGAAATGGGATCGAGTCACAATGGACTTTGTGTCCGGACCGCCATTGTCCGCAAGTAAGAAGGATGCGATTTGGGTTGTTGTTGATAGGTGACTAAGTCGGCTCACTTTATCCCGTGCGTCGGATTTTCATTGGATAAACTAGCTGAATTGTACGTTTCTCAGTTGTGAGATTACACGGGTACCGATTTTTGTTGTGTCGGATAGAGATCCGAGATTCACCTCACGATTTTGGAAGAAATTGCAAAAGCTTTGGGTACCAAGTTGCATTTCAGCACCGCCTTTCACCCCCAAACCGATGGTCAATCCGGCGGATAATTGAGATACTTGAGGATATGTTGAGATGTTGCATCCTCAAGTTCAGTGGTTCATGGGAACGGTACTTACCTTTGATTGAATTCGCTTACAACAATAGTTTTCAATCAAGTATTAAGATGGCACCTTATGAGGCTTTGTACGGTCGTAAATGCCGTACACCATTGTTTTGGACCGAGCTCGGTGAAAGTAAAATTTTCGGAGTTGATTTGATTAAAGATCTGAGAAAGTAAAGGTAATCCGTGAAAGTCCAAGGCGCCACAGATCACCGTAAATCGTGAGCGGATCTGAAACGAAAAGACATTGAGTATCAGGTGGGAGACAAAGTGTTTCTTAAAGTTTCACCTTGGAAAAAGATACTCAGATTTGGCCGTAAAGGCAAATTGAGTCCGAGGTTTATCGGGCCATATGAGATATCCGAACGAGTCGGTCCAGTTGCGTATTGTTTGATTTTGCCCCCTAAACTTGAAAAGATTCACAACATCTTCCATGTTTCGATGCTTCGACGTTATAGATCTGATCCGTCACACGTAATTAGTCCATCAGAGGTTGAAATTCAAGCCGATATGAGTTATGAAGAAGAACCGATTCGTATCCTAGCTCGTGAAGTGAAGGAGTTGCGAAACAAAAGGGTTCCGTTAGTAAAAGTGTTATGGCTCAAACACGGGATGGAAGAAGCTACTTGGGAACCCGAGAACTCTATGAAAGAGCGATACCCAAACCTATTTACTGTAAGATTTTCGGGACGAAAATTTCTTAAGTGGGGAGAGTTGTGACACCCAAAATTGACCCTAGTCGGGAAGTGGTTTGAGACCGCTAAACCGAGTCACCGAAATGTTTGAGCGTAATATTTATTGTCTAGAATATGTATTTATGAATGTGTGAAAATTTCAAGCTTGATTTAGTCGATTGCATGTGAATTCAGTTACTAGGACTTGTGTGACACTTTTGAAATGTGATAGGCTAATCTATAAGGACCTAATAGTGCATGTAATCAAAGGGGACTTGCATGTCAAATTTCCCCCTAATAGCTAGTGGTAAGCCATGACAAGGGATTATGGGTAAAAACATGTCATAAAACATGTTGGGACAATGGTGTGTGTAAGAAAAAATAAAATAATGAGCATGGGAATTTAATAATGAAAGGAAAAAAAAAAAAGAGAATGGTGAGTGTCCCCCTCCTTTGCCGTGAGTTGAAGAAAGAGAAGAAAAAATTTGTTGTTCATCCTTTTTTCATTTCTTTGAGCTGAAATTCTAAGGAAAAGGAAGGGTTCTTGCTTCATGCTTGGTTTGGAAGAGGATTAGGAGGAGGTTTGGCCATACTTGTGTCTAGATTAAGGTATGTTTGAGGTTGTGCCATGAGATTCATGCATGTTCTTAGTTGCTAGCTTGAGTTCTAATTAGTCCATGTTTCAAAACTTTGCTATATCATGGGGATGATATTCGGCCAAGGTAGATTTTGTGTTAATGTCATTGCATGTTAAATATGAAGCTTGCTAATGATACATGTGATTGTGGATTGATGGCTCTTGGACTTTCTTTTTAGCATTTTTGAGTAAGACATTAAGTTTTGGAATTGATGGAATGGAGAGTATGCTTAAGTTGTGTTATGAACAACTATGTGTTAAATCGAGGGTTGCTAAGCTAGCTATTAAGGTGAAGTGCAATGTTAGTGATTGATTAATAGTGTATATACATATATGCATATTCGGCCATCAAATTAAGAGCATAGGTGATGATGAGTCTATGCTTTGTACATTCGGCCATATATATATATGTATGCATGTGTGATTGGATTATTGATAGTAGGGCTATAGCATATGGTTATGAGCGAATAGCTAAGAGCATGAGGTAGCAAGATAAAAATTTTACCATGCCGTTCGTATGTCATAAAATCATTAAAATGTGAATATCAATATGTGTAGCAAAGCGGTTGAATGAGTTAATTTATTTGTTTAAGCTCAAGATCCTAAAGGAGGCGTCCAACAAGGGAAATCGAAGGTCATCGAGTAGCCGACTTGGAATTATTTTACACCACACAAGGTAGGTCACTAAGCATATATTTTGTATTGATTTAAATAGACATAATGTCTATGTAATTATGCCGAAAGGAATGATAAATTTATATACATGTATGTATGTGGTGATGAAAGTATTGAATGAAAAGAAAAGAGGTGAGATGTATTGAGTTGTTGATTTCGGCACTAAGTGTGCGGGTATAAACATTTGTGATCATGAGAATGGCACTAAGTGTGCGGGTTTAAAATTTGTACAGCACTAAGTGTGCGAGTTTGATCATATAGCACTAATGTGCAAGTTGATTATATAGCACTAAGTGTGCGGACTCACTATATGCTTTTGAATCACTATTGACCTTGAGTGTGCGACATTATTGAGTCGATCACGGACAGCGGATCGGGTAAGTACCTTGAGTTCATGGCTAATAAGCGCTATGTTTATATTTGGAGTTGAGCTTGGTAAGTTTGAACCTATGTGACAATTTAAATTAAAGTCACGTACATAAAATTATCGTGGAATAAGTGAAAAGTCATGTAGATGTATGAATATAACGAAAACAAAATGGTGTATAAAATGCTTCAAATATCCTATTGATTAGTATATGGAATGTGAATGTGTAACTTGGTATGAGCTTGAATCGAAGGTCTAAGGAACTATGGTATAGTTCGGTTTGAATGCGATAATTAGCCGCGTTCCATTTTGTTTCCTCTTGCAATAATGTTATTAATGGTTGGTAGTGCATTGCTTATGACTTCTTGAGTTATATACTCATTCGGTGTCTGCTTGTCACCTATTTTAGGTTTCTTGGACTCGACTTTTTGCGTATTCGGGACCGTCATCGAGGTCATCACACCGGCTAACAACTTTTGGTATTTTCTTCGTAGTTGGTCTAGGAGTACATTTCGGCATGTATAGGCTGTTATGCTTTGTTGAAATTTGGTATGTAAACTTTTAGCCATGCGAAAATGGCGTAAATGTTCGGTTGGAATTGGTTTTGTGATGTTTGGACACAAGTCATGGTTATAATTTGGGACATGCATGATGAATTATTAGTTAAATCAAGGAAAAGTCATGAAATAGGCATAGTTTGTTTTAGTAACAGATGCTGACAGCAGCAGTGGTATGGATGTGAAAAATCACTAAAAAATAGCAGGAATGGAATTAAATAGTGAATAAATTATGTAAATGAGCCTTGACGAATCTACTTTCATATGGAAGAAACGAAACGGTCATATGAGTTGTATCCTAAGAGATATTTAGGTATTCGTGAAACAGGACCAGAACGGTTTCTGGATTACCTGTCCCGACTTTGGAAATTCATTATAAATTAACCAGAGATAATTAGGAGTCATACCATATATGTATAGATTCCTATTTGAGTCTAGTTTCTATAGAAATAAACGGTATCAGTATTGAAGCCCTGCATAGGGAGATATTCAAGTTGTAACGCACGAAGGTCAGTGTAGTCGACCCCTGTAACATGGGATACTTTAACTAATAAACTGTACTAATTGGCTTGACCAAAAATTCTAGAAAGAAATCTGTAGATGGACATATGAGTCTAGTTTCAGGGAAAAATTACGAAACTGATTTTCGAGGTTTGAAACTCCAGATATGATTTTTAAGGCGACAGTGATGCAGTAACCAGCTTGTCTGGAAATTTTTTTTATGGACTGTGAAAACAATTAAGTTAAGTCTGTGTGCACCTTGTATTCGACTCGATATGATTCGGGTATGGGGTGTTACAATTTTATTAGTATCGAGCTATGGTTTAGTCGGTTCTAGGACTACCATAGCACGTATGAGTCTAGCTATACATGCCTTAATGTTAATGTTTAAATGTGTGATGACTTGACGGTTAAAATTTTTGTTTTGATTAGTAAATGGATCCGTGTAGAGAGAACCTTGGCGGATGGCGTTGAAAGTGTAGCGGCTGCTCTGCGCAAGGGGCGCCGCTGTTGAACCTCGGTCATCTGCGAATAATCAAGGTGAGGGGCTAAACAAGCCTTCTTTACCATGATGAATGAGTGGGTCGCATAATATGCGAACCAATCCGGCTGTCCAACAGTTCCCGAATTTGAATAATCCACCCCAAGAGCCCGTAATGCCATCGATTCTTGATCCTATGAGGCTGAGTAAGCCACTTGTAGACTTGATTAGGAAGCGGGGCTGAGGAGTTCAAGGCCATAATTCTTGATGATGCCGAAAGGGCCGAGTTACGGCTTGATAACACCATTGGTGTTTGATAAACTATCATGCACACCGATGAATGTCTAAAGTGTGCTATATCCTTGTTGCGAGACTCGACTTACTATTGGTGGAGGACTTTGATTTCCATAGTCCCAAAGCGAGCGAGTTACTTGGGATTTCTTTCAAATAGAATTTGAAAGAAATATATTAGTCAACAGTTCATCGATCAAAAGCGTAAGGAATTCTTGGAACTCAAGCAAGGCCGTATGACGAGATCTGAATCTGAACATGAGTTCGTAAGACTCGATCGGTATGCTAGGGAGTGTGTGGCTGATGAGGTTGCTATGTGGAAGAGATTTGAAGAAGGATTGAATGAAGATTTAAAGCTACTAGTGGGTATTCGGAAATAAAAGAATTCGTAACACTAGTTGAGCGAGCACTGGAAGGCGGAGGAACTTGGAAAGGAGAAGAAGAAGGCTGAATTTGAAGCTAGAGACTATCGCAAAAGATCGACGGGTAAAGCTCCGTTCTCGGTGTAAAGAAGTTCGGGAGGACACTAATAAATCGAGGACGCATTGCGGGAATTTCCATTAGAGCACGACCATCGACGGACTCGAGCTACTTCAGTAGCTAGTGTGGGCAATAACCGTCAAGAGAAAACTGAATGCCCCCAATGTGGGAGAAGACACATAGGTGAATGTTGGGGTAAGTCTACCAACAGGGCTCATTACGGATGCGGTTGAAGGACCACTTCATTAGAGATTGCACGGAGCTTGATGAGAAGAATAGGATGCAAGGTGCAAGACCTAGTGGAATGATGACTAGAGGTAGACCACCGAGAGTTTCAGGAGGTAGGGGTGGTAGTCGAGAGGGGCCTCGATCACTACATTCGATCCGAGACCGTACTCCTACTAGAGCATATGCCATTCGGCACGAGAGGAGGCATCCTCCCCGATGTTATCACTTGGTACTTTCACTCTCTTTGATACTAGTGTGATTGCGTTGATTGACCTGGCTCTACTCATTCATATGTATGTGAAACCTTAGCATCCAGTAAGACTCTACCTGTTGAGTCTCTCGAGTTCGTAATCCGAGTGTCAAATCCCTTGGGTCAATATGCGCTTGTTGACAAAGTGTGTAAGAGATGCCCTCTAATGATTCGAGAATCCTGTTTTCCGGCCGATTTGATGCTTTTACCATTTGATGAATTTGATGTTATTCTTGGTATGGACTGGTTGATCGTATATGACGCAGTGGTGAGTTGCAAAAGAAAAACCATTGATTTAAGGCGTGCAAATAACGAGATAATCCGAGTTGAGTCTACGGACTTAAAGGGGTTGCCAGCTGTAATATCATCAATGTTGATTCAGAAATATGTAAGAAAGGGGTGCGAAGCATACCTTGCATATGTACTTGACGACAAAGAGTTAGAAAAGAAACCCGAATCTGTGCCAGTGGTTTGTGAATACCCGGATGTTTTTCCCGAAGAATTACTTGGTTTACCACCTGTTCGGGAAGTAGAGTTTGGTATTGAGCTTGTACCTGGGACTACGCCAATTTCGATAGCTCCGTATCGTATGGCACCAACCGAGTTGAAGGAGTTGAAAGCTCAGTTGCAAGAGTTGACGGATAGAGGTTTCGCTCGACCACCTTGGGGTGCACCTGTGTTGTTTGTGAAAAAGAAGGACGGAACCATGAGGTTGTGCATCGACTATCGTCGACAATAAAGTGACAATAAAGAACAAATATCCGCTTCAGCGTATCGATGATTTGTTCGATCAAGCTGAAGAACCTCGGTGTTCTCAAAAATAGATTTGAGATCGGGCTATTATCGGTTGCAAATTTGAGATTCGGACATACCCAAAGCGCCTTGAGCGAGATATGGTCACTCGAGTTCTTAGTGATGCCGTTTGGGCTCACTAATGCCCTGCGGTATTTATGGATTTGATGAATCGGATCTTGAGACCATATTTGGATCGGTTCGTAGTTGTGTTCATTGGCGACATCTTGGTCTATTCAAGAGATGAGACCGAACATGTGGAGCACACGAGATTAGTGTTGCAAATTTTACGGGATAAGCGGTTATATGCTAAGTTCAACAAGTGTGAGTTACGGTTAGAGAGGTTAGCTTCTTGGGTCATGTGGTATCTCAGATCGGGTATTCGAGTCGGGCCGAGCAAAATTTCAGCCATACTTAGCTGGAAGCCTCAGAAATATTCTTGAGGTTGAGCTTTTTGGGACTTGCGGTTACTACCGACGGTTTGTGAAAGGTTTCTCGATGATAGCCACACCCATGACGAAGCTACTTCAAAGATGTTAAGTTGAATGGACGGAAAAATGTCGAAAAGTTTTGATCAACTGAAAACTTATTTGTGAAGCTCAATTTTAGTGCGGCCGAATCGGGCAAAGAGTTTGTCATCTATAGTGACGCCTCCCTACTTGGGTTGGGTTGCGTATTGATGCAAGAAGGTCGAGTTGTGGCCTATCGTCGAGACAATTAAAGCCACATGAGAAAAATTATCCGACCCTTGATCTCGAACTAGCGCCATCATATTCGCTTTGAAAATATGGCGACACTACCTATTTGGGGAGAAGTGCCATGTGTATTCGGATCACAAAAGTCTCAAATATTTGATGACTCAAAGAGACTTGAATCTGCGACAAAGACGTTGGGTCGAGTTGTTAAAAGATTATGAGCTTGTCATTGATTATCACCCGGGAAAGGCTAATGTGGTTGCGGATGCCTTAAGTCGTAAATCTTTGTTTGCCTTATGGCGATGAATGTACACTTATGCATTCTATCCGACAATGTACTAGTGGCGGAATTAAAGGCCAAACCCTTGTTGATTCGTCAAATTCGTGAAGCTCGGAAAGTCGATGATGAATTGGTTGCAAAGCGGGCTGAATGTGTTCGAATGTGGAATCGAGTTTCAAGTTGATGATGACGATTGTTTGAGGTTCGAAATCGTTTGTGTGTTCCAAGAAATTGAACTCATTTCGATGATTACGAGCGAAGCTCATTGTAGCCGAATGTCAATTCACCCGGGAGTCGAAGATGTACAACGATTTGAAACGTCGGTTTGGTGGCATGGTATGAAGCGAGACATCTCCGACTTTGTTTGAGATGTTTAATATGTCAACAAGTGAAAGCGAACATCAAGCGCCTTGAGGATTACTTGTAGATCAAGATACGAGTGGAAATGGGATCGAGTCACAATGGACTTTGTGTCCGGACCGCCATTGTCCGCAAGTAAGAAGGATGCGATTTGGGTTGTTGTTGATAGACCGACTAAGTCGGCTCACTTTATCCCGTGCGTCTGGATTTTTCATTGGATAAACTAGCTGAATTGTACGTTTCTCAGTTGTGAGATTACACGGGTACCGATTTACATTGTGTCGGATAGAGATCCGAGATTCACCTCACGATTTTGGAAGAAATTGCAAAAAGCTTTGGGTACCAAGTTGCATTTCAGCACCGCCTTTCACCCCAAACCGATGGTCAATCCGGCGGATAATTCGAGATACTTGAGGATATGTTGAGATGTTGCATCCTCAAGTTCGATGGTTCATGGGAGCAGTACTTACCTTTGATTGAATTCGCACAACAATAGTTTTCAATCAAGTATTAAGATGGCACCTTATGAGGCTTTGTACGGTCGTAAATGCCGTACACCATTGTTTTGGACCGAGCTCGGTGAAAGTAAAATTTTCGGAGTTGATTTGATTAAAGATCTTTGAAGAAAGTAAAGGTAATCCGTGAAAGTCTGAAGGCGCCACAGATCGCCGTAAATCGTCGCGGATCTGAAACGAAAAGACATTGAGTATCGGTGGGAGACAAAGTGTTTCTTAAAGTTTCACCTTGGAAAAAGATACTCGATTTGGTAGTAAAGGCAAATTGAGTCCGAGGTTTATCGGGCCATATGAGATATCCGAACGAGTCGGTCCGATTCGCGTATCGTTTGATTTTGCCCCTAAACTTGAAAAGATTCTAGCGTCTTCCATGTTTCGATGCTTGACGTTATAGATCTGATCCGTCACACGTAATTAGTCCATCAGAGGTTGAAATTCAAGCCGATATGAGTTATGAAGAAGAACCGATTCGTATCCTAGCTCGTGAAGTGAAGGAGTTGCGAAACAAAAGGGTTCTGTTAGTAAAAGTGTTATGGCTCAAACACGGGATGGAAGAAGCTACTTGGGAACCCGAGAACTCTATGAAAGAGCGATACCCAAACCTATTTACGGTAAGATTTTCGGGACGAAAATTTCTTAAGTAGGGAGAGTTGTGACAGCCCAAAATTGACCCTAGTCGGAAGTGGTTTGGGACCGCTAAACCGAAGTCACCGAAATGTTTGAGCGTAATATTTATTGTCTAGAATATGTATTTATGAATGTGTGAAAATTTCAAGCTTGATTTAGTCGATTGCATGTGAATTCGATTACTAGGACTTGTGTGACACTTTTGAAATGTGATAGGCTAATCTATAAGGACCTAATAGTGCATGTAATCAAAGGGGACTTGCATGTCAAATTTCCCCCTAATAGCTAGTGGCCGCCATGACAAGGATTATGGGTAAAACATGTCATAAAACATGTTGGGACAATGGTGTGTGTAAGAAAAAATAAAATAATGAGCATGGGAATTTAATAATGAAAGGAACAAAAAAAAGAGAATGGTGAGTGTCCCCCTCCTTTGCCGTGAGTTGAAGAAAAGAAGAAAAAATTTGTTGTTCATCCTTTTTTCATTTCTTTGAGCTGAAATTCTAAGGAAAAGGAAGGGTTCTTGCTTCATGCTTGGTTTGGAAGAGGATTAGGAGGAGGTTTGGCCATACTTGTGTCTAGATTAAGGTATGTTTGAGGTTGTGCTATGAGATTCATGCATGTTCTTAGTTGCTAGCTTGAGTTCTAATTAGTCCATGGTTCAAAACTTTGCTATATCATGGGGATTGTATTCGGCCAAGGTAGATTTTGTGTTAATGTCATTGCATGTTAAATATGAAGCTTGCTAATGATACATGTGATGGTGGATTGATGGCTCTTGGACTTTCTTTTTAGCATTTTTGAGTAAGACATTAAGTTTTGGAATTGATGGAATGGAGAGTATGCTTAAGTTGTGTTATGAACAACTATGTGTTAAATCGAGGGTTGCTAAGCTAGCTATTAAGGTGAAGTGCAATGTTAGTGATTGATTAATAGTGTATATACATGTATGCATATTCGGCCATCAAATTAAGAGCATAGGTGATGATGAGTCTATGCTTTGTACATTCGCCATATATATATATATATGCATGTGTGATTGGATTATTGATAGTAGGGCATAGCATATGGTTATGAGCGAATAGCTAAGAGCATGAGGTAGCAAGATAAAAATTTTACCATGCCGTTCAGTATGTCATAAAATCATTAAAATGTGAATATCAATATGTGTAGCAAAGCGGTTGAATGAGTTAATTTATTTGTTTAAGCTCAAGATCCTAAAAGAGGCGTCCAACAAGGGAAATCGAAGGTCATCGAGTAGCCGACTTGGAATTATTTTACACCACACAAGGTAGGTCACTAAGCATATATTTTGTATTGATTTAAATAGACATAATGTCTATGTAATTATGCCGAAAGGATGATAAATTTATATACATGTATGTATGTGGTGATGAAAGTATTGAATGAAAAGAAAAGAGGTGAGATGTATTGAGTTGTTGATTTGGCACTAAGTGTGCGGGTATAAACATTTGTGATCATGAGAATGGCACTAAGTGTGCGGGTTTAAAATTAGTACAGCACTAAGTGTGCGAGTTTGATCATATAGCACTAAGTGTGCGAGTTGATTATATAGCACTAAGTGTGCGGACTCACTATATGCTTTTGAATCACTATTGACCTTGAGTGTGCGACATTATTGAGTCGATCACGGACAGCGGATCGGGTAAGTACCTTGAGTTCATGGCTAATAGGCGCTATGTTTATATTTGGAGTTGAGCTTGGTAAGTTTGAACCTATGTGACAATTTAAATTAAAGTCACGTACATAAAATTATCGTGGAATAAGTGAAAGGTCATGTAGATGTATGATTGTAACGAAAACAAAATGGTGTATAAAATGCTTCAAATATCCTATTGATTAGTATATGGAATGTGAATGTGTAACTTGGTATGAGATTGAATCGAAAGGTCTAAGGAACTATGGTATAGTTCGGTTTGAATGGAGTAATTAGCCGCGTTCCATTTTGTTTCCTCTTGCGATAATGTTATTAATGGTTGGTAGTGCATTGCTTATGACTTACTAAGTTATATACTCATTCGGTGTTTGCTTGTCACCTATTTTAGGTTTCTTGGACTCGACCTTTTGCGTATTCGGGACCGTCATCGAAGTCATCACACCGGCTAACAACTTTTGGTATTTTCTTCGTAGTTGGTCTAGGAGTACATTTCAGCATGTATAGGCTGTTATGCTTTGTTGAAATTTGGTATGTAAACTTTTAGCCATGCGAAAATGGCGTAAATGTTCGGTTGGAATTGGTTTTGTGATGTTTGGACACAAGTCATGGTTATAATTTGGGACATGCATGATGAATTATTAGTTAAATCAAGGAAAAGTCATGAAATAGGCATAGTTTGTTTTAGTAACAGATGCTGACAGCAGCAGTGGTGTGGATGTGAAAAATCACTAAAAAATAGCAGGAATGGAATTAAATAGTGAATAAATTATGTAAATGAGCCTTGACAAATCTACTTTCATATGGAAGAAACGAAACGGTCATATGAGTTGTATCCTAAGAGATATTTAGGTATTCGTGAAACAGGGCCAGAACAGTTTCTGGATTCCCTGTCCCGACTTTGGAAATTCATTATAAATTAACCAGAGATAATTAGGAGTCATACAATATATGTATGATTCCTCTTTGAGTCTAGTTTCTATAGAAATAAACGGCATCAGTATTGAATCCCTGCACAGGGAGATATTCAAGTTGTAACGCACGAAGGTCAGTGTAGTCGACCCCTGTAACATGGGAGAGTTTAACTAATAAACTGTACTAATTGGCTTGACCAAAAATTCTAGAAAAAAATTTGTAGATGGACATATGAGTCTAGTTTCAGGGAAAAATTACGAAACTGATTTTAGAGTTTTGAAACTCCAGATATGATTTTTAAGGCGACAGTGATGCAGTAACCAGCTTGTCTGGAAATTTTTTTTATGGACTGTGAAAACAATTAAGTTAAGTCTGTGTGCACCTTGTATTCGACTCCGGTAACGGATTCGGGTACGGGGTGTTACAAGAAATGCCTATGAAAATGTTGCAATTTACGAGGAAAAGACTTATCACGGGTCAACAGGTTTTATTATTCAATTCTCAACTCAAATTGTACCCAAGTAAATTATGTTCACGTTAGTCTAGACCTTTTGAAGTTGTCACTGTATTTCCTCATGGTGTAGTCACAATTCGAGATTTACGTGATGGACACCAATTTAAAGTGAATTGATAAAGGCTGAAACACTATTTTGGCAACAATGATCAAAAGCGGGCAGAGATCATTAAATTGGTCGAAATGTTTTAATTTTTAATTATTACTCCGTTATTTTATTTTATTTATGTTTTGTTGAAGTTTTTTTTCTTCTTTTTTCCAAAATAATTAGGTACCATTATTGACACATTAAAATCTTGTTGTCAGCGCATTCCATACGCTTGCACTACCATTTATAGCTCATCAGAATTCAGAGAAATTTTGATTCCACTGTTGGATCAAAACTCACTCAGCCATTTGATCCTTCTGAATAGGTGCAATTTTTATTGGACACAACTCTTCTCGCCAGCCATATATCTCTCCACAAAACAACACGCCTCTCCATCTTCCTCTTTCACTCACTATAAATTCTTTGTCATTGCACCAACTGTAACATAATCAAGCAACCATTTTTATATCTTTTCTCCTATAAAAATCCTACCTTTTTACCTTTCAATCGTTTTCCCTCAACAAAATATGGCAAAAGCAAGAGGCTCCATCAAGAACGCCACCAAATCTGCTAGGGAACATGCATCCTCTGCTACCACAATCTGTGAATCGGAATCCCCCAGGCCAGTACAAGCAAAGGAGCTAATAATCTTTTTGAATCAAGCGATAAAGGAATGATTTTACAACAACATATTGAAGCACAACTTTCATCCCAAGCAGGGCATTTCTCTTTTGCCACAGCAAGATTTGTGTAAACAAGTCTCTAAAACCATCTCGAAGTTAAAGTGGGAAACTTTTTGTAATGATCTTGGAAGTTAGTTGCCCTTACTGATATGTGAGTTCTATGCCAATATCTATGATCATGAGTTAGAGTTTATTTTTGTTTGAGAAAGTTTAATACCATGGGACACTGCAACCATCAAAGAGCTGTACAACACCAAGGTCGATGTCGACAAACACTCCAAGTTCATGGATGACATCATAGATGTAAAATGCAACTTGTTGGTGAGAGTCTTGTGTGTCAAATGAGCAGTTTGGACGAGTTCCATCAAAAGAACTATACGATGCACCGTTGCTTCCTGACACTACAAGGTAAAATTTGGTTTCACTTTGTTAACTGTAGACTAAAGCCCTCCACTCCCAGCACCACAGTCACCCTAAATAGAATGTGCCTAATACATTCTATAGTCAAGGGTTGAAAAATTGACGTGGGCATAATTCTTCACCAAGAAATAGCTGACTGTTCTGCACGGTATACTGGGATCTTAGTTTTCCCATCACTGGTGATGTTATTGTACCATTAAAGAGGAAATCTTGGAAAATAAGGGTCCAGTCAATGAAGCCTCTATAGATAGAATGACTCGAGGTAAGGAAATGCTAATGCTGAAGGAGGCGAAGACCAATAAGACAAGAAAGGGCCAAGCCAAAGCCAAAGCCGATAGAAAAAGAATAAGCATGAATGCAAAGACATCCTTATGGCGTAAACTGAAAGATGTTGAAAAAATGGTAAATTCTATCAACAACAAGCAGATCAAACTTGTCACAATAATAGAAGATATGGAGAGATCCCAGAATTTATTGTACGATTATACCAGATCTTGGAACAGTTTTATTGTAGCCACATTAGGCCAACTAAGCCCATCCCTACTACCAAAATTCCCTATGTTTCCACCAATCATTCATAATTATGACCTCTCTTCCTCGAATGACGACTTAGAAGACCGAGATAAACCGGTGGCATCCTCACCTGTAACACCCCGTACCCGAGTCCGTTACCGGAGTCGAACACAAGGTGCACACAAACTTAACTTAATTATTTTCACAGTCCATTTAAAAATTTCCAGACAAGCTGGTTACTGCGTCACTGTCGCCTTAAAAATCATATCTTGAGTTTCAAAACTCAAAAATTGGTTTCATAATTTTTCCCTGAAACTAGACTCATATGTCCATCTACAGATTTTTTTCTAGAATTTTTGGTCAAGCCAATTAGTACAGTTTATTAGTTAAAGTCTACCCTATTCCAGCGTTCGACTACACTGACCTTCATGCATTACGAATTCGATATCTCCCTGTACAGGGCTTCAATACTGATTCCTTTTGTTTCTATAGAAACTAGACTCAAATAGGAATCTATACATATATGGCATGACTCATAATTATCTCTGGTTAATTTATAATGAATTTCCAAAGTCGGAACAGGGAATCCAGAAACCGTTCTGGCCCTGTTTCACGAAAACCTAAATATCTCTTAACATACAACTCATATGACCGTTTCGTTTATTCCATATGAAAGTAGATTCATCAAGGTTCATTTACATAATTTATTCACTATTTAATTCCATTCCTGTTAATTTTTGTGATTTTTCACATCCACACCACTGCTGCTGTCAGCATCTATTCTTAAGGTAAACTTTACCTATTTCGTGGTTTCCATGGACCAACTAGAGTTTTGTCATACATAGGTCCACATATAATCATATTTAGCCATTCCAAGGGCTGATCATTGCCCAACACTTCCATTCCAGTCCATAGTCACATCATGAAACCATATATATATACATGAACACAAATGGTCTAATGCCATACTCCACTTCTACGAGCCATTTTCGCATGGCTGTACACACATACATCACAAAAAGTACTTGAAAAAAAACAACAAAGGGTAGTCCTATACATGCCATTTCAAAGCTCAACCAAAATTTGTACCAAAAGGGGGCTTTGATAGTATGGGAGACTTCGACTTCCAAAAATCCCGAGTCCGATAGCTGACAAGCCAAAATCTATAAAACAGAGAACAAAGAAACGGAGTAAGCAATTTATGCTTAGTAAGTTTTGAGCAAAGAATTTAAGCACAACAGAGGTATAGCATTCATATAACTAAACGGACAATTCCGTATATACATATTCTCAAATCGTTCCTACTTCACATTCCAACCCCTGAATTCATACATTAGGGATCATCTTAGCCAAATACTGGAAGCTCACTACTCGATCGGCGAATATTATTGAAGGAATCAACTATTCCAATGCACATCCGAACATACCTCATTGCTGGAATTTTTCAAGCGTATTAACTGAAATTTTTATAGCAAGGTTGCTCATTCCTGAATCACGTACCTTCGGAATTTAACCGGATATAGCTACTCGCTTGATTGTCTTCGGGACATAGCCCGGTTATAGTAATTCGTGCAGATGCCTTCGGGACTTAACCCGGATTTGGTAACTCGCACAATTGCCTTCGGGAATTAACCCGGATTTGGTAACTCGCACAAATGCCTTCGGGAATTAACCCGGATTTGGTAACTCGCACAAATGCCTTCGGGAATTAACCCGGATATCATTCGAATAACCAAGCACATATATTAACAAATCATAACACATCCGTATTTCATTCTCACTACCAAAGCTCGAACACAAGACACTATCATATTTACAATTTCGGCTCAATAGCCACATACAAGAGCATGATTTTGATTTGTTTATTACATAATCTAATTAGATCATAATCTAAGTTCCATTACTCGAAAACTTACCTCGGATGTTGTCGAGCGATTAGATGGCTATTAGACCACTTTTTCCTTCCCTTTAACAGTTTAGTCCCCTTTGCTCTTGAGCTTAATTTAACAAATAAATTGATTTAATCATTTGAGCATCGACAAGAGGAATTCAAGGTACTTAGCCCACATATATTCATTAGACATTAAAGTCACATATGTACGAATTCATGAATCAAACTCAACACATTAGTTAGTACTCTCCTTAGCAATTTTCTAAGTCAAGATAAAGCCTTCAACATGCTTACTCATGGCGAACAACACATCAACCTAGGTACTCATTCATGTGGCCGATTATGCATGTTGATGTTGAGGCCAATTACATGTTTAATACCACACATGAATGGCATACATTTTACTAACTAATGCATTACATATTGTAGCTCAATACACATCTATCATTTACTTCATAACAGAAACATCATCACAAGTAAATATATACCTTGAGATAGTATATATGTCATATGCAAACATATATACATATAGGTGCAAGGGCGAATCTCAAGTTGATTATAACCAAATATAAACATATATCCAAAACACAAATCTTACCTACCATGCAATAAGCATAAATCATTCTTATGGATATACCATGGCGAATACATCACAACACCATACCATTTAAATTTTGGTCATGGTTAAACAAAGAACTTAATGTCTCACTCAAAAATGCTAAAAGAAAATCCAAGAATCATCAACCCACCATCACATATATCATCGACAAGCTTCATATTTAGCATGCAATGGCATTAACACAAAATCCACCTTGGCGAACATCATTCCCATGACATAGCAAAGATTTGAACCATGGGCTAATTAGAGCTCAAGCTAGCAACTAAAAACATGCATGAATCTCATGGCACAACCTCAACATACCTTAATCTAGATACAAGTATGGCCAAACCTCCTCCTAATCCTCTTCCAACCCAAGCATGAAGCAAGAACTCCTCCTTCTTCCTTAGGATTTTCGGCCAAGAGAAGTGAAAATGTTGAACATTTTTTTGTTTTCTTTCCTCAATTCACGGCAATGGGGATCACACCTCTCTCTCTCTTTTTTTTTTTTCCATTTCTTTATTCCTAACCTTAGTTTTATGTTTCCTCCCGTAATGCACCAACAAAACATGTCCATGACATGTTTTGCCCATCATTCTTTGTCATGGCCGGCCACCACTTATAAAAAGAAGGGATATTTGACATGCAAGTCCTCCCTTTTGATTACATGCACTATTAGGTCCTTATAGATTAGCCTATCACATTTCAAAAGTGTCACACAAGTCCTAATAACTGAATTCACATGCAATCGACTAAATCGAAGCTTGAAATTTTCACACATTCATAAATACATATTCTAGACAATAAATATTACGTTCAAACATTTCGGCGACTCGGTTTAGCGGTCCGGAACCACTTCCGACTAGGGTCAATTTTGGCTGTCACAACTCTCCCCACTTAAGAAATTTTCGTCCCGAAAATCTTACGAGTAAATAGGTTTGGGTATCGCTCTTTTATAGAGTTCTCGGGTTCCCAAGTAGCTTCTTCCATCCGTGTTTGAGCCATAACACTTTTACTAATGGAACCCTTTTGTTTCGCAACTCCTTCACTTCACGAGCTAGGATACGAATCGGTTCTTCTTCATAACTCATATCGGCTTGAATTTCAACCTCTGATGGACTAATTACGTGAGACGGATCAGATCTATAACGTCGAAGCATCGAAACATGAAAGACGTCGTGAATCTTTTCAAGTTCAGGGGGCAAAATCAAATGATACGCAACTGGACCAACTCGTTCGGATATCTCATATGGCCCGATGAACCTCGGACTCAATTTGCCCTTGCGCCCAAATCTGAGTATCTTTTTCCAAGGCGAAACTTTAAGAAACACTTTATCTCCCACGATATTCAATGTCCTTTCATTTTAAATCGCGACGATTTACGATGATCGTGGCGCCTTCGGACTTTCACGGATCACCTTTACTTTCATCAAACATCTTTAATCAAATCAACTCCGAAAATTTTACTTTCACCAAGCTCGGTCCAAAACAATGGTGTACGGCATTTACGCTCGCACAAGGCTCGTAAGGTGCCATCTTAATACTTGATTGATAACTATTGTTGTAGCGAATTCAATCAAAGGTAAATACTGTTCCCATGAACCATCGAACTCGAGGATGCAACATCTCAACATATCCTCAAGTATCCGAATTATCCGCTCGGATTGACCATCGGTTTGGGGTGAAAAGCGGTGCTAAAATGCAACTTGGTGCCCAAAGCTTCTTGCAATTTCTTCCAAAATCGTGAGGTGAATCTCGGATCTCTATCCGACACAATAGAAATAGGTACCCCGTGTAATCTCACAATCGAGAAACATACAATTCAGCTAGTTTATCCAATGAAAAATCATGCGACGACGGGGATAAAGTGAGCCGACTTAGTCATCTATCAACAACAACCCAAATCGCATCCTTCTTACTTGCTGACAATGGCAGTCCGGATACAAAGTCCATTGTGACTCGATCCCATTTCCACTCGGGTATCGTGATCGGCTGAAGTAACCTTGAAGGCACTTGATGTTTCGCTTTCACTTGTTGACATATTAAACATCTCAAACAAAGTCGGAGATGTCTCGTTTCATACCATGCCACCAAAACCGACGTTTCAAATCGTTGTACATCTTCGTACTCCGGGTGAATTGACATTCGGCTACAATGGGCTTCGTTCAGAATCATCGAAATGAGTTCAATTCCTTGGAACACACAGACGACTTCGAACCTCAAACAATCATCATCATCAATTTGAAACTCCGATTCCTTGTT
>NW_026440417.1:0-12500 GCF_025698485.1 Gossypium arboreum
TTCAAATTTAAAGTGTATGTTCCCGCGCGAATCTCAGCAATCACTTGTTCTGATTCTACATATTGATCGTTTTGAACTAAAAAAACTTTTTGGTGGAATAGTCACCTTATGTATAATATCTTCACTCTCAATAATTACATACAAGTCCCGATAACATAAAAAAGCAGGATGCCCGTGACGTGTGCGTGTAGGATGAACCAAATCCTCATTGAATTTTATTTTTCCATTAAAAGGGGCTCGGACATGTTCTGCAGTACCCCCTGTAAATACTCCGCCGGTATGAAAAGTTCTTAATGTTAGTTGCGTTCCCGGTTCTCCAATGGATTGCCCCCAATAATACCTACAGCTTCTCCCAATTCAACCAGGTCACCATGAGTGGGGCTCCGACCATAACATAATCGACAAATCCAAGATGTACTCCTACAAGTAAAGGGAGTTCGAATAGATATTGGTTGTGTTCGAAAGGCTCTGAATCGATCGACAAGCCCAAGCCCAATATCTTGATTTCGAATGGCAATGCACCGCGGACCCATATATATATCGTCCGCTAATACGACCAATTAATGTTTGGATAAAAATTCTTTCCGGAAGCGTCCTCTTTTGAGGACTCACAGAAATCCCTCGGGTGGTGCCACAATCTGTTCTACGTACAACAATGTGTTGAACTACTTCAACAAGTCTGCGCGTAAGATATCCAGCATCTGATGTTCGTACGGCGGTATCCACAACCCCTTTTCGGGCTCCGTAGCAAGAAATGATATATTCTGTTAAAGACAGTCCTTCGCGTAAATTGCTTTGAATGGGTAAATCGATCATTTGTCCTTGGGGATCCGACATTAATCCTCTCATACCTACTAATTGGTGCACTTGAGATGCATTTCCTCTAGCTCCTGAAAAAGACATTATATGGACTGGGTTAAACGGGTCAGTCATCCTAAAATTAGGATTCATTTCTTGTCGCAAATATTCACTTGTAGCATACCATATCTCAATTGATTGGCGTAATTTTTCTACCGCGTGTACATTCCCAAAATGATGGTGTTTTTCCAAAATCAAACTTTGTTGTTCAGCATCTTGGACTAGCCATCCCTTAGAAGGTATCGTTAAAAGATCATCAATTCCTAATGAAATGGATGTAGCAGTGGCTTGCTGGAAACCCAGAGCTTTTACTTGATCCAGGATGTGTGATGTATATGCCATTCCGAAGTGATCTATTAATCTGCTAATAAGTCGTTTAATGGCAGTTCCATCTATCACTTTATTGTGAAATACCAGATTGGCCCGTTCTGCCATAAATACCCCCTTATTCCGCTGAGTGGACTTCGCCAATGGGTTTGAGTCAATGATTGGAAAACTTCCTTTTCTCGATCTTGATTTTGGTAGAAAGTCGGGTCAGGAACTGGGGTCCTAGTTGAACCGGAGAGACCCGAATTCATATTGGTGTCATAGAATTTTTTAGCTTAGATACCATATGATTGGGTATCATATAGTAGGCCGAAAAAACCCTTGTATAGCTTCTTCGATTTCTCGGTAAAGAAATATGACCAACAGTGGTTCGAATGTATATACAAAATTTTTTTTAAACTTCTTACTATTAGATAATGTCCATAAATCTCATGATAGGTACCCGAAGATTCATAGTGAACTTCGATGGGAGCTTCTCTTGAAGCAATAACGCATTGCTCTAGTCGCCACCGGAGCCACAAAGGACTATCTAAATTGATTCTTTTCTGCCTATAAGCTCCAATCGCATCATAGGAATTACAAAAAAGCTCTTGTAGACTTATAGTTATTATCGTCAATTCTTTCATTTTGATAGCTTTTTCGATTCCATGGATTATACCTATTCGCACAAATACCTCGACGATTCCCACTCGTTAATACATGAGCCCAATAAGCATATCTTGATAGGGTGCGGAAATGGGATCCCCAATAGCTGGAGACAAAGATTCATATGAGAAAACATAAGTAAACGAGCCTCCTTGCGCCTCTAAAGATAAAAGTACATGAACTGCCATTTGATCCCCATCAAAGTCTGCATTGAATCCCTTACAAACTAATGGATGTAAACAAATAGCGCGTCCTTCCACTAAAATAGGTTGGAATGCCTGTATAATCTATGCAGAGTAGGCGCTCTATTCAACAATACAGGATGTCCCCGCATAACTTCTTGCAGTATTTCCCATACAATATTTTTCCGAATTTTACTCTTAGCAACTCCTATGTTCGGAGCAAGATGTTGTCTAATTAGACCGCGAATTACAAATGTCTGGAAAAGCTCTATTGCTATTTCGCGAGGCAATCCACAGCGATGTAATGAAAGTGAGGGCCAACAACAATGACAGAACGTCCCGAATAATCGACTCGTTTGCCAAGCAAAGTCTCGCGAAATCTTCCTCTTGCCTTCAATTACATCTGAAAACGACTTGTAAACCTTATTATGACCGTCCCTCATTGGTTGTCCGCGGATTCCATTATCAAGAAGTGTATCCACGGCTTCTTGTACCAATTTTCTGACACATTACTAATTCCCTGGCGTAGATCTACTTGTTGTTAATAGATCGGTGAGTATTATTTCGATAGATAACTCTTCTATAGAGTTCATTAATATCGAACTCATTAGTTTACCCCATCTATCTGAATGATCGGTCTCAACTCGGGAGGAAACGGTAATAGACATAAAACCATCCATTCTGGTTCTATATTTGTTCGAATAAAATGCTTAGCCAATTCCATGCGTCTAACCAAAAATCCTTTCTTCTTCCAATTTTCGATCTTCCCATTCATTACCCGTGAGGCCTTCTTCTCTAATTCTTTCCATTCTACCACCGAATAATCGATAAAATTCGCAAATCTAGATCAGCTAATTGTTCTCGAATAGCACCTGCTCGGTAGAAATTTCGCGACTTCGAAATGTATCGAAACCTTGGGTAGTAAAAAAGTAGGATACTGTATTTCCAGGATTGAATTTCATATTCGAATGAACCTCGTAATCGTAAGAAAGTAGGTTTTTTAGCGATGGGCCTAGCAAAAGAAAAATTAGGATAGGGCCTGCAGGATCCCCCTCAAAATCGGACATGAGTTTCCTCTCATCCGGCTCAATAGTTACACCAATAAAGATAAAGTAAAGGTTCTCGCTTTCAAATTCTAGAACCCCCAAAAGGTCTACTCTTTACTCAAGTTCAAGAAACATTTCATTGATTGATTCTTCTTTTATTGATTTAGATTTTCTTAATTCTTTATTCAATTCAAAATTAGGACATAAATGAAATGTGAAATTCTTAGTAGTCTACTTCCCTCGAATGCTGAATCCTCTTAAATTAAAGGAGTGTCATAAGGATTTACTTGTCTATTACCCTTCCATTCGATCTCTTAGGTCCTGCGGTACCTCGACGATTACACGATGCCCTTAACTTAAAGCCTAAGCCTATATGCGATGTATGACTCCTGCAACCATGACATATTTGTTTCCTTGAACATAATTTCATTTCTTTCTAAAGAACTAAAAGAAATGAGACAGTTAATTCCACAAAAGAAGTCTTTTTTCACGGTACAACTCAAAATTCCTAGTTATTTATTTTTACTGACTCGACCATAGACCAATTCCCTTTTATTTGGGAGTATTGAATACGCCCATAATTCTGAGCTTCATGTTACTCTTCCCAAGAGACATGTCAGATCCAGGGCATCCCAATTCGATTGAATGGGATGACAGTTTCTCATTCTAATCTGTAAAATAATAATTTCGATCAAATCACATCGCAGTATACTAGACCCTCTAATTCTTTAAGAGTTTTGTCTAAAGATTGGCGATATAACTAGGAAGACGTTTCAAATACCATACATGAGTTACTGGACATACCAGCCTTATGTATCCCATTTGATATCTTCGTATCCGAGAATCAACAAATTCAACTCACATTGTTCACAAATTTAGGGCCCTCCTTTTGATTTCCAATTACTCGATAATTTCCACACGCAAATTCCACTTTTATAGGTCAAAAATTCTTTCACAAAATAATCCATCCTTTTCCGGTTTATTGGTTTTGTAATGAAAAGTATAGGGTTTGTCACCTCTCAACGGTTTCTCCATTAGGTAGGATTTTCTTGGCCCAAGCACTTATTTGTTGAGAAAGCTGAGTCAATTCAGGTGTTGATGTTTATATCGGTCGATCATAGAAGAAAAATTCTGATTCATTCCGATTAAGCTTCCTTCCTATTAATCTGGAAGTTCTTCTCAGATACAAGAAATGATTCAGTTCCAGAGCCAAAGATCGTAATTCTCGGACGAGCAATCGAAAGATTCTGGAGCATCTTCGGGTTTAGGTATTGTTCCTCAATGATCGTAGTCCCAAGTACTTCTTGGCGAGCTCTAATATGATCAGATTTATAAGTAAGCATTTCTTGTAAAATATGAGCAACACCAAATCCCTCTAGGCCCAAACCTCCATTTCTCCTACCCGTTGTCCTCCTTGCTTGGACCTTCCTCTAAGTGGTTGTTGTGTAACAAGTGCATAATGTCCACTGGAACGCCCATGTATTTTATCATCAACTTGATGAATTAATTTCAAGATATAAGTTTTCCTATTATAACAGGTTGCTCAAAGGGCCTCCCGTTCTTCCATCAAATATTCGGCTTTTCCTGGATATTCGGGTTCAAATACCCATGGATTCGCTGTTTGCTTACTGGCAGATATAATTCGGAAAACACTAGTTTTCTCGAAGCCTCTGTTCATATCTCTCATCAAATGGTGCTATTCGATAATGTCTATCTAGTAGACTCCTGCTAACAAGCGAGCATTCAAATAGCTGTCCTACATTCATTCGTGAAGGTTACTCCTAATGGGTTGAAGACCATATCAACAGGTCTTCCGTCTTGCAAATAAGGCATATCCTGTCTAGGTAAAATTTTGAAATGATCCCTTTATTTCCATGCCTTCCGGCTACTTTATCGCCTACTTTGATTTCGCGTTTCTGTGAAATATAGACACGAATCGTTTCCGGATTATAACTAGAACCCCTTTTTCTGGACCCATCTCATCGATGACTCGACCCTCCACCTATAGGTAATTTTAGACAGGTTTCCTTTGAAGTGGATACCTGAATCCCAATATGGCCCGTAATAATCTATCTTCTGGAGCATACGATGATTCTTTCGCCTGAGGCGTTAATTTACCTACTAAAATCGCCTGTCTCCACCCAGATCCAACATCACAATTCCATTTTGTCTAAATTGCGGAGTAAATGGGCTTCTAGGTGCAGTATTTCGTTAGTGATTCTTTCAGGACCTTGGCTTGTCATGAGTCTGAATTTCATATTTTCGTATGTGAAAAAGTATAAATATCTTCATATACTAGACGCTCGCTAATGAGTACCGCATCCTCAAAATTGTTTCCCTTGGCATATAAGCTACTAGTACGTTTTTGCCCAAAGCAGGTTCGCCACCAACCGTGGCACCGTCCGCTAAAATTTACCCTTTTAAATGCATTTACCCCCGAACCGGGCAGTTTGATGCATACAAGTATTTTTGTTGGAACGTTGATACATAACTAATGGAATGCCTAGAGCATCTCCATTGCCCGATAAAATAATCTTGTCAGTATCGGTGGAAATGATCTTTCCCTCGTGATCGGCTATAGCAGGAACTCCTGAATCTAGAACCACTTGGCGTTCCAACCCATTCAACAATGCACTTCTCGGAACGAAAGCGGAACTGCTTGGCGTTGCATATTAGAACTCATTAAAGCCCGATTCGCGTCATTATGCTCGATAAAAGGAATGAGGAAGCTCAATAGAAAAATATTGAAAGGAAAAATACTTCGAAGATGAACTTGTTCCCATGCAATAGTCAGGAATTCTTGGCGGTATCGAGCCGGAACAACCTGTTCTTCCTGAATACCTGATTCAAGGCCAAAAGAATTTCCTGCCGCTACCATATAATATTCATCTCGACTTGAGGAATAAATAAAGCATCTGTGCTTTTTGATCTCTCAAAGATTTTATAAAATGGACTTTCTAGAGACCCCCAATGACCAATCCTGGCATGGTTGCTAAGGATCCGATAAGTCAACATTGATCCTTCAGACGTGTCAATTGGGCAAATGCGTCCATAGTGACTAGGATGGATATCTCGTATCCGAAAATTAGCAGTTCGCGGTCAATCCTCCGGGGCCCAAATAACTCAATTTTCTCTCCATGCACTATTTGTGTCAATGGATTTGTTCGATCAAAACTTGAGACAATGGGTGTAATCCGAAAAGGATTCATAAGTGGTTGTTAATGGAGTCAAGTTACCAAATTCTGAGAGTCGGTATCAATTTATGCCTAATTGCTCCATATATAGTTCCTCTAACTACATTTTCTAAACGAACCAGAGCCAATCCGAATTGATCTTGTAAGAGATCCGCTACAGAACGAATACGCTTATTTTCAAATGATTCATATCGTCAAGTGTACCCATTCCAAATTTCATTCCAATCAAACGATCCGCAGCTGCCAATATATCTCGCGGTAAAAAATGTATTGTTCTGAGGTATATTAAGATTCAATCTCTGGTTCATATTTCGTCGACCAATCCTTCCTAATTCACATCTTTGCTGAAAGAATTTCTTTTGTAATTCCTTACACAAGGATTCAGAAAATACCGGATCCCCGCCTACAGAAATTATTGATAAAACTCCAAAATGGCATTTCTTTTGTTAATTTTTTTTCCTTATCGGTCCAGGAAAGACGAAAGCATTCTCTCTCTGATAATATTTTGATGTGGTGAATCAGTTCAATGGTCTGTTGGGGATGTTTGATAAAGTTTGATGGATGTGGTTATATTCCTTGATTGGTTTCTCTATGGTTTAATTATTGATCATATTCAATTATTGATTCCCATTTTCTGATTCCCGAGGCGTTTTGGTTCCCATTTCTCAAAAATCCCATTCTTTTCATTCATCAGATCCTACAGATCGATCTAATAATGATGGAATTGAATTTCTATTCTGTTTACTGAATCATGAAATTTTATCTAACTCCATATACCATATAATATATGTGGAATGTATGAAATATGAAATGCGTATGAACGGAAGAAGAAAAATTATACTCAAATTTTAATTTATATTTATAACAAACAGATACAGAAAAGAATTGATAAATGCCATTTAGCGCATGGAGTTTTGTTTTGTATAGAATATAAAAAAAATAATTCAATTTCTACCATTATTATGATATTACATATTCCAATCCGATTGAATACCAGAAAAATGAAAGGAATTCCTGATTTGATCTGTTCGTTGAGATAAAGACAAAATAATCATAAAATATATATATAGGGAGAGAGTTGATTTTTCTAGCGCTTAATTTTTTCATGGACTCCATTGTTCAAAAAACGATTCGCAGAAGATAGATGTTTTTACCCACTTTTTAGTTTTTATTTTTAGTAGAATATTTAGAATATGATTGAAGTGCGTACGAAAAGGGGCTTCTATTTATTAAACAGGTGCAGATATAGCATTTCTATTTATATATGTCTTTCTTTTATTCCATTATAACGCTCTAATGGAGACAAGACATGGCGTGCTCTATCAAAAATTCTATTTTTTCTTTTATTTTAATCTATTCAATGAAAAATTGAAACACGATAATTTCTTGCTGATTCCCTATGGACATCATATAGATAGATAAAATACCTCATTAGATAACTATAACTGTGTAACAACTTATGCTCTGGGGTTTACATAGACTGATAATTGCTGTTATATTATTATAATATACTTGAAATTAAGAAAGTTTTTTTTTATTGAAAAAAAAATCAATTTAGTTATGTATCAGTTTATTTTCTTATACCATTAGAAAAGACAAGTGAAGAAGAATCGTCCATAAATTTGCAGTCAATAGTTAATGGTTCCAATTTATTTGTCCTGAATTTTACTTTTGTAACTGAGAATCCATTTTCTTTTCAATAGAAAAGAAAGGATTTTTAGATATTGTGTGTCTTGAGATACTATAATTGAAGGTATGGATCCGATCTAAAAATGAAAAGAAAAGATACTCTCCTTTTTTTTTGTAACCTTTGGCGACATGGCCGAGCAGTAAGGCGGGGACTGCAAATCCCTTATTCCCAGTTCAAATCCGGGTGTCGCCTGATCAACAAAAAACTCGAAATCCTAACGTCTCCTAACGTCTAGGATTCAAGGAAAAACTAAAGTAGTGGAAGGAATCAGTAAATCTTGATATAGGCCCCCTTACTAATGGAGTGGCTACTAGAGGAGTCTTGAATTAGATTGGATAACAGGGTGTCTAATTAACTAATGAATGGTTGTAGAAGGGTTGGAAGATACTTTGTATACAGACGGATGAAAGTCTCTGAGTGTTCAGGCATCCAATTAATATTAGATTGGATAGATAATTGGCTTTACAATGAGGGACACCAAAGAAAGAATAAGTCTTATTGATACATGTGAGTAACATTCTTTTGATACTTCCAAAGTGTTACTGCGCATTTGCTTGTGTAATGGTTCTCGATTTTACTCGAAATCATATAAGAGCTTGTTATAAGCGGATTTATCAAGTGATTCATCAACGGTGGCGTGTCACAATTCCTTTTCTTTTGACTCTGCGCCAGTAATTACACTATTATTAGTGAACAATAATGGAAAAATTGAATTCCTTCATATTTGTTTCATATTCATAGAGATGGGGACATAATACACATGGATATAGTAAGTCTTGCTTGCTGCTTTGTGGTAGTCTTTACATTTCCCTTTCACTCGTAGTATGGGGAAGAAGTGGGCTCTAGGGTACTCCTAATTGGGGTTGAGAATCAAACCGTATCAATTATTTTCTAGATCGTTTTGCAAAGCCTTTTTTATTTAACTATTTTATTAGTCTTCATTTCGAAATTCTTGGATTCTAGTGGAGTAATGTATTCTATGAATAACACCTTTTCAATCAAAATCAAATAAACATTTCAATAATCCCCATGTTCGTATTTCAAAGTAAAGGATCGGATGATAGCAATAAAAAAATTCTTCCTAAATTTTCTATTTTGATGAACCAGCTCTTACCAGAGTTATGAACGGACAATGAGGACAAGGAACCCCTTTGTTTTCTGTATTTGCTTGTTTTATTTCCCTCCTCTTTACTGTTCAAAGAAAAAAAAGTCTTTTTTATTTAATTTCATTTTAATAAGATCTTGCCTTAGTGTAGTCACATATTAGACACTTACCCCTGTTTTATTTGAATTTCATTTATGAAATGCTTTATTGACTCATTTCATATCATGGATCAAAGAAGTTAAATTCAAAATCGGCAGGGTATACCTTTTTTCGAAACGAAATACGAAGAAGTTACCATAGAACTCTTTGGATCATCTGTCAGTTGCTCAACGAATTACTTCTTTGGAATGTTCAAAAAAAGATTACTTGGTTTTTTTTTTTTTATTAATTAATTAATATATACCTATTCCATTCCATTTTCCTTCATTTCTGATTATTTTAATAGGAATCTCGGTATCCACCAAAAAATCAAATCCATGAAATGAAAGAATTATAAAATCGTAAGACTTGCCTTTCAATTATTTCAGATTAATTGAAATCAACACAAATAAAATAGATCAAGCGAAAAATAAAATTGAGATACTATGTACAGTACATATCTTTAATTGATATCGACATGTATGAAGATACATATTGTGGATTCATCTATATTAAGCTTGTATCTTTCATTACAATAATAGATATAGATAGTATGGTAGAAAGATTCATATTTTTTTTCTACCATACTATCGAGTTTTATAGGATACTGCTGATTCTAGTCCATTCATTTTATTTAAGACGTGAGATTTGAATCCTTTTTTTCTTAACTCCTTGATAAAAAGTCAAGTTTCATTCAAATTAATCACTTTGACTGACAGTTTTTACGTATATTATAAGTAAAAAAGCGGTAGGAACTAGAATGAACAGCGCTGTAGCAATAAATGCGAGAATATTTACTTCCATAATTTCATTGTTTTTTTTACTTCGCAATAACTCGGGATTTAATCCCATAGAGATGATAAATTTGTCGCTTGTAAATTCAATGCAATGACTTACATTTCAATGACATCGAATCGGATCAATATCATGAATAACAATATCTAGGCTATCAAATCGATTCACCGTCGAGAATTGAATAGTATAACATAGGAAGATCTTTTATCCACCGAATACAAAAGTGATGCCTGGTCCAATCAAAAGAATTCCTTTATTTATATATATTCTTTTCCACCCTTTCTTTTCGATAATCTACCGCCTTCCTTGTACAATCATCTGATGATGTATCATCTGACTGCTTTTCCACTTTCACCGTTTACAAATAGTTTCCAAATAAACCCCAACAAAGAAAGGAAAAATAAATAAAAAAAAGATAAAGATATCGTTGGGAATGAAATTCTGTCATTTGTATCCTTTGACAGAAAACGGAGGATCTATTGATGTATTTTAAAATTTTATCCGTCAGGACTGACGGGGCTCGAACCACAGCTTCCGCCTTGACAGGGCAGTGCTCTGACCAATTGAACTACAATCCCAGAAATAAAGAAAAGTGTACAACAGAGATAGTCTTATGATTTCATTCAAGCCATTTCTATTTAGATTTTAGATTCGAAGCCGGGTTGTAACAAACAAAGGCGCGAGTAATATATTGATATCCATACAGGTATGCACTTTGAGTGGAGACGCGGATTACTAGTTACTAGGAATCCTTTCGTTATGCCAAATAAATCGATCAATAATCAATTTGAAAATGAAAACAAAAAAGAGTCTTCTTTTTGTTTACTTTACTCTTTTCTTTTCATTAAACTTTCTATTTAATGATCTGATATGAATCTAGAGCGTTATCAAGGTCATAATTTATGGAACAACTAAATAAATAGAACAAAATAAAAACAAATAGCGGTAGGGATGGATATATCACAAAATTGGACTTTTTTATTCTTCCTAATTTTTGTTTGGCTTTTCAGGAAAACAAAATACAAAAATGGGCATTTTAGGTTATGGCGGATCAGCGAATTATTGGGCCGAGCTGGATTTGAACCAGCGTAGACATATATAACGAATTTACAGTCCGTCCCCATTAACCGCTCGGGCATCGACCAGGAAGAATCAATTCTAGGTTTATTGATAATCCATGATCAACTTCCTTTCGTAGTACCCTACCCCAGGGAAGTCGAATCCCTGCCTCCTTGAAGAGAGTGTCCTGAACCGCTAGACGATGGGGCATACTTGCCTGACCGCGACCATACTATGCTCATAGTATGAGCAGTTTTTAAATGTCAATATAATGGAATGACTAGAGCCGAGAGCTTTTCCATCTTTTATGATTTTCCATTTTAGATTCACGATTTATACTCAGTAAATCATTCATCGCCACTCTATTCGATATAGAAATAAATTAGATAAATTCAATCTATTATATAAATATTTATTAGAAATAAATAGATATTATAAAAATAGAAATAAATAGATATTATAAAAAGAAACTAGATTATATTAATAATACAAAGTATAAGATCAGTGATTGGTTTAACATAAACATAAAAAGGGAGTTAACCTTCATTTTTCCACTTTCATTCATTGATTCACTCATTATTACGACAGAGACAGGCATGTTTCTATCTCACACTAAGCCGGTAAATTAACAAAAAGTAAATCAGGAATTTTTGGAAGAGGCAGCAAGTTATCGAAAATTATGTGTGTGTGTTTTTCTAAAACTAAAAATTGGGTTCAGTGGACAAAGCAAATCCCTTCATCATGTTTCGATAAAATAGATTGGATCTATGTCGATTGCTAAGGTACCTGTATTAATCAAATAAATGAATTTCGTTCTGTTCTGATAAGCCAATTATGATTGGCCTTGAAACAATTCATTGCATTGATATTTATCAAACCCAATACCAATAAAACCATTTTACCCTCTACACGTTAAGTAAATTAGAATTCTCATTCCTGAGCTACTAGCCACTATGAGTCTGCATATACTTATATATATATAAATAGATCTTATCCGTCTACTAATTCATTCAGTAATTGAATCGAACCGCCCTTTTAACTCAGTGGTAGAAACGCCATGGTAAGGCGTAAGTCATCGGTTCAAATCCGATAAGGGGCTTTTGACTTTTTTTTTTCATAAAACTCCTATGAAATGGTAGTATTCATATTGAATACTAGGGATGTTGTTTTTATTGGTAATAAAAACCCAACTGTATATATATAATAATTGAATTAGAAATTGTATAATTTAACTCTAATAAGTTATTATTCTAATGAGTTAGAGTAGAGTAATTCTAAAAAAGTTGAAATTATAATGAATAATGATAAGCCGTCTCTTGAAGCGACAAATATATATTTCTATTTTGTTTTGATTTTGAATTAGATTATTCAATCAAATCCATTGTAAAAATTGTAAAGATTAGAAATCAACAAAAGAAAAAGTAAGTGGATCTAACCCATTGAATCGTGACTATATCCACT
>NW_026440417.1:17500-30000 GCF_025698485.1 Gossypium arboreum
AAGGAAGGCGGGTTCGATTCCGCTATCCGCCAGGGCAATGTATTTAAGATAAAGGATAAAAGATTCGTTATAGTTGACTGTAAATAGTTGACTGGAATTGGAATATAATACACCCCTAAAGAAAAAATGACTAGTTAATAGGGTCAAGTCTAATTCCATCTATCACTTTATTGTGAAATACCAGATTGGCCCGTTCTGCCATAAATACCTTATTCCGCTGAGTGGACTTCGCCAATGGGTTTGAGTCAATGATTGGAAAACTTCCTTTTCTCGATCTTGATTTTGGTAGAAAGTCGGGTCAGGAACTGGGGTCCTAGTTGAACCAGAGACCCGAATTCATATTGGTGTCATAGAATTTTTTAGCTTAGATACCATATGATTGGGTATCATATGAGTAGGCCCGAAAAACCCTTGTATAGCTTCTTCGATTTCTCGGTAAGAGAAATATGACCAACAGTGGTTCGAATGTATATACAAAAGAATTTTTTTTAAACTTCTTACTATTAGATAATGTCCATAAATCTCATGATAGGTACGAAGATTCATAGTGAACTTCGATGGGAGCTTCTCTTGAAGCAATAACGCATTGCTCTAGTCGCCACCGGAGCCACAAAGGACTATCTAAATTGATTCTTTTCTGCCTATAAGCTCCAATCGCATCATAGGAATTACAAAAAAGCTCTTGTAGACTTATAGTTATTATCGTCAATTCTTTCATTTTGATAGCTTTTTCGATTCCATGGATTATACCTATTCGCACAAATACCTCGACGATTCCCACTCGTTAATACATGAGCCCAATAAGCATATCTTGATAGGGTGCGGAAATGGGATCCCCAATAGCTGGAGACAAAGATTCATATGAGAAAACATAAGTAAACGAGCCTCCTTGCGCCTCTAAAGATAAAAGTACATGAACTGCCATTTGATCCCCATCAAAGTCTGCATTGAATCCCTTACAAACTAATGGATGTAAACAAATAGCGCGTCCTTCCACTAAAATAGGTTGGAATGCCTGTATAATCTATGCAGAGTAGGCGCTCTATTCAACAATACAGGATGTCCCCGCATAACTTCTTGCAGTATTTCCCATACAATATTTTTCCGAATTTTACTCTTAGCAACTCCTATGTTCGGAGCAAGATGTTGTCTAATTAGACCGCGAATTACAAATGTCTGGAAAAGCTCTATTGCTATTTCGCGAGGCAATCCACAGCGATGTAATGAAAGTGAGGGGCCAACAACAATGACAGAACGTCCCGAATAATCGACTCGTTTGCCAAGCAAAGTCTCGCGAAATCTTCCTCTTGCCTTCAATTACATCTGAAAACGACTTGTAAACCTTATTATGACCGTCCCTCATTGGTTGTCCGCGGATTCCATTATCAAGAAGTGTATCCACGGCTTCTTGTACCAATTTTCTGACACATTACTAATTCCCTGGCGTAGATCTACTTGTTGTTAATAGATCGGTGAGTATTATTTCGATAGATAACTCTTCTATAGAGTTCATTAATATCGAACTCATTAGTTTACCCCATCTATCTGAATGATCGGTCTCAACTCGGGAGGAAACGGTAATAGACATAAAACCATCCATTCTGGTTCTATATTTGTTCGAATAAAATGCTTAGCCAATTCCATGCGTCTAACCAAAAATCCTTTCTTCTTCCAATTTTCGATCTTCCCATTCATTACCCGTGAGGCCTTCTTCTCTAATTCTTTCCATTCTACCACCGAATAATCGATAAAATTCGCAAATCTAGATCAGCTAATTGTTCTCGAATAGCACCTGCTCGGTAGAAATTTCGCGACTTCGAAATGTATCGAAACCTTGGGTAGTAAAAAAGTAGGATACTGTATTTCCAGGATTGAATTTCATATTCGAATGAACCTCGTAATCGTAAGAAAGTAGGTTTTTTAGCGATGGGCCTAGCAAAAGAAAAATTAGGATAGGGCCTGCAGGATCCCCCTCAAAATCGGACATGAGTTTCCTCTCATCCGGCTCAATAGTTACACCAATAAAGATAAAGTAAAGGTTCTCGCTTTCAAATTCTAGAACCCCCAAAAGGTCTACTCTTTACTCAAGTTCAAGAAACATTTCATTGATTGATTCTTCTTTTATTGATTTAGATTTTCTTAATTCTTTATTCAATTCAAAATTAGGACATAAATGAAATGTGAAATTCTTAGTAGTCTACTTCCCTCGAATGCTGAATCCTCTTAAATTAAAGGAGTGTCATAAGGATTTACTTGTCTATTACCCTTCCATTCGATCTCTTAGGTCCTGCGGTACCTCGACGATTACACGATGCCCTTAACTTAAAGCCTAAGCCTATATGCGATGTATGACTCCTGCAACCATGACATATTTGTTTCCTTGAACATAATTTCATTTCTTTCTAAAGAACTAAAAGAAATGAGACAGTTAATTCCACAAAAGAAGTCTTTTTTCACGGTACAACTCAAAATTCCTAGTTATTTATTTTTACTGACTCGACCATAGACCAATTCCCTTTTATTTGGGAGTATTGAATACGCCCATAATTCTGAGCTTCATGTTACTCTTCCCAAGAGACATGTCAGATCCAGGGCATCCCAATTCGATTGAATGGGATGACAGTTTCTCATTCTAATCTGTAAAATAATAATTTCGATCAAATCACATCGCAGTATACTAGACCCTCTAATTCTTTAAGAGTTTTGTCTAAAGATTGGCGATATAACTAGGAAGACGTTTCAAATACCATACATGAGTTACTGGACATACCAGCCTTATGTATCCCATTTGATATCTTCGTATCCGAGAATCAACAAATTCAACTCACATTGTTCACAAATTTAGGGCCCTCCTTTTGATTTCCAATTACTCGATAATTTCCACACGCAAATTCCACTTTTATAGGTCAAAAATTCTTTCACAAAATAATCCATCCTTTTCCGGTTTATTGGTTTTGTAATGAAAAGTATAGGGTTTGTCACCTCTCAACGGTTTCTCCATTAGGTAGGATTTTCTTGGCCCAAGCACTTATTTGTTGAGAAAGCTGAGTCAATTCAGGTGTTGATGTTTATATCGGTCGATCATAGAAGAAAAATTCTGATTCATTCCGATTAAGCTTCCTTCCTATTAATCTGGAAGTTCTTCTCAGATACAAGAAATGATTCAGTTCCAGAGCCAAAGATCGTAATTCTCGGACGAGCAATCGAAAGATTCTGGAGCATCTTCGGGTTTAGGTATTGTTCCTCAATGATCGTAGTCCCAAGTACTTCTTGGCGAGCTCTAATATGATCAGATTTATAAGTAAGCATTTCTTGTAAAATATGAGCAACACCAAATCCCTCTAGGCCCAAACCTCCATTTCTCCTACCCGTTGTCCTCCTTGCTTGGACCTTCCTCTAAGTGGTTGTTGTGTAACAAGTGCATAATGTCCACTGGAACGCCCATGTATTTTATCATCAACTTGATGAATTAATTTCAAGATATAAGTTTTCCTATTATAACAGGTTGCTCAAAGGGCCTCCCGTTCTTCCATCAAATATTCGGCTTTTCCTGGATATTCGGGTTCAAATACCCATGGATTCGCTGTTTGCTTACTGGCAGATATAATTCGGAAAACACTAGTTTTCTCGAAGCCTCTGTTCATATCTCTCATCAAATGGTGCTATTCGATAATGTCTATCTAGTAGACTCCTGCTAACAAGCGAGCATTCAAATAGCTGTCCTACATTCATTCGTGAAGGTTACTCCTAATGGGTTGAAGACCATATCAACAGGTCTTCCGTCTTGCAAATAAGGCATATCCTGTCTAGGTAAAATTTTGAAATGATCCCTTTATTTCCATGCCTTCCGGCTACTTTATCGCCTACTTTGATTTCGCGTTTCTGTGAAATATAGACACGAATCGTTTCCGGATTATAACTAGAACCCCTTTTTCTGGACCCATCTCATCGATGACTCGACCCTCCACCTATAGGTAATTTTAGACAGGTTTCCTTTGAAGTGGATACCTGAATCCCAATATGGCCCGTAATAATCTATCTTCTGGAGCATACGATGATTCTTTCGCCTGAGGCGTTAATTTACCTACTAAAATCGCCTGTCTCCACCCAGATCCAACATCACAATTCCATTTTGTCTAAATTGCGGAGTAAATGGGCTTCTAGGTGCAGTATTTCGTTAGTGATTCTTTCAGGACCTTGGCTTGTCATGAGTCTGAATTTCATATTTTCGTATGTGAAAAAGTATAAATATCTTCATATACTAGACGCTCGCTAATGAGTACCGCATCCTCAAAATTGTTTCCCTTGGCATATAAGCTACTAGTACGTTTTTGCCCAAAGCAGGTTCGCCACCAACCGTGGCACCGTCCGCTAAAATTTACCCTTTTAAATGCATTTACCCCCGAACCGGGCAGTTTGATGCATACAAGTATTTTTGTTGGAACGTTGATACATAACTAATGGAATGCCTAGAGCATCTCCATTGCCCGATAAAATAATCTTGTCAGTATCGGTGGAAATGATCTTTCCCTCGTGATCGGCTATAGCAGGAACTCCTGAATCTAGAACCACTTGGCGTTCCAACCCATTCAACAATGCACTTCTCGGAACGAAAGCGGAACTGCTTGGCGTTGCATATTAGAACTCATTAAAGCCCGATTCGCGTCATTATGCTCGATAAAAGGAATGAGGAAGCTCAATAGAAAAATATTGAAAGGAAAAATACTTCGAAGATGAACTTGTTCCCATGCAATAGTCAGGAATTCTTGGCGGTATCGAGCCGGAACAACCTGTTCTTCCTGAATACCTGATTCAAGGCCAAAAGAATTTCCTGCCGCTACCATATAATATTCATCTCGACTTGAGGAATAAATAAAGCATCTGTGCTTTTTGATCTCTCAAAGATTTTATAAAATGGACTTTCTAGAGACCCCCAATGACCAATCCTGGCATGGTTGCTAAGGATCCGATAAGTCAACATTGATCCTTCAGACGTGTCAATTGGGCAAATGCGTCCATAGTGACTAGGATGGATATCTCGTATCCGAAAATTAGCAGTTCGCGGTCAATCCTCCGGGGCCCAAATAACTCAATTTTCTCTCCATGCACTATTTGTGTCAATGGATTTGTTCGATCAAAACTTGAGACAATGGGTGTAATCCGAAAAGGATTCATAAGTGGTTGTTAATGGAGTCAAGTTACCAAATTCTGAGAGTCGGTATCAATTTATGCCTAATTGCTCCATATATAGTTCCTCTAACTACATTTTCTAAACGAACCAGAGCCAATCCGAATTGATCTTGTAAGAGATCCGCTACAGAACGAATACGCTTATTTTCAAATGATTCATATCGTCAAGTGTACCCATTCCAAATTTCATTCCAATCAAACGATCCGCAGCTGCCAATATATCTCGCGGTAAAAAATGTATTGTTCTGAGGTATATTAAGATTCAATCTCTGGTTCATATTTCGTCGACCAATCCTTCCTAATTCACATCTTTGCTGAAAGAATTTCTTTTGTAATTCCTTACACAAGGATTCAGAAAATACCGGATCCCCGCCTACAGAAATTATTGATAAAACTCCAAAATGGCATTTCTTTTGTTAATTTTTTTTCCTTATCGGTCCAGGAAAGACGAAAGCATTCTCTCTCTGATAATATTTTGATGTGGTGAATCAGTTCAATGGTCTGTTGGGGATGTTTGATAAAGTTTGATGGATGTGGTTATATTCCTTGATTGGTTTCTCTATGGTTTAATTATTGATCATATTCAATTATTGATTCCCATTTTCTGATTCCCGAGGCGTTTTGGTTCCCATTTCTCAAAAATCCCATTCTTTTCATTCATCAGATCCTACAGATCGATCTAATAATGATGGAATTGAATTTCTATTCTGTTTACTGAATCATGAAATTTTATCTAACTCCATATACCATATAATATATGTGGAATGTATGAAATATGAAATGCGTATGAACGGAAGAAGAAAAATTATACTCAAATTTTAATTTATATTTATAACAAACAGATACAGAAAAGAATTGATAAATGCCATTTAGCGCATGGAGTTTTGTTTTGTATAGAATATAAAAAAAATAATTCAATTTCTACCATTATTATGATATTACATATTCCAATCCGATTGAATACCAGAAAAATGAAAGGAATTCCTGATTTGATCTGTTCGTTGAGATAAAGACAAAATAATCATAAAATATATATATAGGGAGAGAGTTGATTTTTCTAGCGCTTAATTTTTTCATGGACTCCATTGTTCAAAAAACGATTCGCAGAAGATAGATGTTTTTACCCACTTTTTAGTTTTTATTTTTAGTAGAATATTTAGAATATGATTGAAGTGCGTACGAAAAGGGGCTTCTATTTATTAAACAGGTGCAGATATAGCATTTCTATTTATATATGTCTTTCTTTTATTCCATTATAACGCTCTAATGGAGACAAGACATGGCGTGCTCTATCAAAAATTCTATTTTTTCTTTTATTTTAATCTATTCAATGAAAAATTGAAACACGATAATTTCTTGCTGATTCCCTATGGACATCATATAGATAGATAAAATACCTCATTAGATAACTATAACTGTGTAACAACTTATGCTCTGGGGTTTACATAGACTGATAATTGCTGTTATATTATTATAATATACTTGAAATTAAGAAAGTTTTTTTTTATTGAAAAAAAAATCAATTTAGTTATGTATCAGTTTATTTTCTTATACCATTAGAAAAGACAAGTGAAGAAGAATCGTCCATAAATTTGCAGTCAATAGTTAATGGTTCCAATTTATTTGTCCTGAATTTTACTTTTGTAACTGAGAATCCATTTTCTTTTCAATAGAAAAGAAAGGATTTTTAGATATTGTGTGTCTTGAGATACTATAATTGAAGGTATGGATCCGATCTAAAAATGAAAAGAAAAGATACTCTCCTTTTTTTTTGTAACCTTTGGCGACATGGCCGAGCAGTAAGGCGGGGACTGCAAATCCCTTATTCCCAGTTCAAATCCGGGTGTCGCCTGATCAACAAAAAACTCGAAATCCTAACGTCTCCTAACGTCTAGGATTCAAGGAAAAACTAAAGTAGTGGAAGGAATCAGTAAATCTTGATATAGGCCCCCTTACTAATGGAGTGGCTACTAGAGGAGTCTTGAATTAGATTGGATAACAGGGTGTCTAATTAACTAATGAATGGTTGTAGAAGGGTTGGAAGATACTTTGTATACAGACGGATGAAAGTCTCTGAGTGTTCAGGCATCCAATTAATATTAGATTGGATAGATAATTGGCTTTACAATGAGGGACACCAAAGAAAGAATAAGTCTTATTGATACATGTGAGTAACATTCTTTTGATACTTCCAAAGTGTTACTGCGCATTTGCTTGTGTAATGGTTCTCGATTTTACTCGAAATCATATAAGAGCTTGTTATAAGCGGATTTATCAAGTGATTCATCAACGGTGGCGTGTCACAATTCCTTTTCTTTTGACTCTGCGCCAGTAATTACACTATTATTAGTGAACAATAATGGAAAAATTGAATTCCTTCATATTTGTTTCATATTCATAGAGATGGGGACATAATACACATGGATATAGTAAGTCTTGCTTGCTGCTTTGTGGTAGTCTTTACATTTCCCTTTCACTCGTAGTATGGGGAAGAAGTGGGCTCTAGGGTACTCCTAATTGGGGTTGAGAATCAAACCGTATCAATTATTTTCTAGATCGTTTTGCAAAGCCTTTTTTATTTAACTATTTTATTAGTCTTCATTTCGAAATTCTTGGATTCTAGTGGAGTAATGTATTCTATGAATAACACCTTTTCAATCAAAATCAAATAAACATTTCAATAATCCCCATGTTCGTATTTCAAAGTAAAGGATCGGATGATAGCAATAAAAAAATTCTTCCTAAATTTTCTATTTTGATGAACCAGCTCTTACCAGAGTTATGAACGGACAATGAGGACAAGGAACCCCTTTGTTTTCTGTATTTGCTTGTTTTATTTCCCTCCTCTTTACTGTTCAAAGAAAAAAAAGTCTTTTTTATTTAATTTCATTTTAATAAGATCTTGCCTTAGTGTAGTCACATATTAGACACTTACCCCTGTTTTATTTGAATTTCATTTATGAAATGCTTTATTGACTCATTTCATATCATGGATCAAAGAAGTTAAATTCAAAATCGGCAGGGTATACCTTTTTTCGAAACGAAATACGAAGAAGTTACCATAGAACTCTTTGGATCATCTGTCAGTTGCTCAACGAATTACTTCTTTGGAATGTTCAAAAAAAGATTACTTGGTTTTTTTTTTTTTATTAATTAATTAATATATACCTATTCCATTCCATTTTCCTTCATTTCTGATTATTTTAATAGGAATCTCGGTATCCACCAAAAAATCAAATCCATGAAATGAAAGAATTATAAAATCGTAAGACTTGCCTTTCAATTATTTCAGATTAATTGAAATCAACACAAATAAAATAGATCAAGCGAAAAATAAAATTGAGATACTATGTACAGTACATATCTTTAATTGATATCGACATGTATGAAGATACATATTGTGGATTCATCTATATTAAGCTTGTATCTTTCATTACAATAATAGATATAGATAGTATGGTAGAAAGATTCATATTTTTTTTCTACCATACTATCGAGTTTTATAGGATACTGCTGATTCTAGTCCATTCATTTTATTTAAGACGTGAGATTTGAATCCTTTTTTTCTTAACTCCTTGATAAAAAGTCAAGTTTCATTCAAATTAATCACTTTGACTGACAGTTTTTACGTATATTATAAGTAAAAAAGCGGTAGGAACTAGAATGAACAGCGCTGTAGCAATAAATGCGAGAATATTTACTTCCATAATTTCATTGTTTTTTTTACTTCGCAATAACTCGGGATTTAATCCCATAGAGATGATAAATTTGTCGCTTGTAAATTCAATGCAATGACTTACATTTCAATGACATCGAATCGGATCAATATCATGAATAACAATATCTAGGCTATCAAATCGATTCACCGTCGAGAATTGAATAGTATAACATAGGAAGATCTTTTATCCACCGAATACAAAAGTGATGCCTGGTCCAATCAAAAGAATTCCTTTATTTATATATATTCTTTTCCACCCTTTCTTTTCGATAATCTACCGCCTTCCTTGTACAATCATCTGATGATGTATCATCTGACTGCTTTTCCACTTTCACCGTTTACAAATAGTTTCCAAATAAACCCCAACAAAGAAAGGAAAAATAAATAAAAAAAAGATAAAGATATCGTTGGGAATGAAATTCTGTCATTTGTATCCTTTGACAGAAAACGGAGGATCTATTGATGTATTTTAAAATTTTATCCGTCAGGACTGACGGGGCTCGAACCACAGCTTCCGCCTTGACAGGGCAGTGCTCTGACCAATTGAACTACAATCCCAGAAATAAAGAAAAGTGTACAACAGAGATAGTCTTATGATTTCATTCAAGCCATTTCTATTTAGATTTTAGATTCGAAGCCGGGTTGTAACAAACAAAGGCGCGAGTAATATATTGATATCCATACAGGTATGCACTTTGAGTGGAGACGCGGATTACTAGTTACTAGGAATCCTTTCGTTATGCCAAATAAATCGATCAATAATCAATTTGAAAATGAAAACAAAAAAGAGTCTTCTTTTTGTTTACTTTACTCTTTTCTTTTCATTAAACTTTCTATTTAATGATCTGATATGAATCTAGAGCGTTATCAAGGTCATAATTTATGGAACAACTAAATAAATAGAACAAAATAAAAACAAATAGCGGTAGGGATGGATATATCACAAAATTGGACTTTTTTATTCTTCCTAATTTTTGTTTGGCTTTTCAGGAAAACAAAATACAAAAATGGGCATTTTAGGTTATGGCGGATCAGCGAATTATTGGGCCGAGCTGGATTTGAACCAGCGTAGACATATATAACGAATTTACAGTCCGTCCCCATTAACCGCTCGGGCATCGACCAGGAAGAATCAATTCTAGGTTTATTGATAATCCATGATCAACTTCCTTTCGTAGTACCCTACCCCAGGGAAGTCGAATCCCTGCCTCCTTGAAGAGAGTGTCCTGAACCGCTAGACGATGGGGCATACTTGCCTGACCGCGACCATACTATGCTCATAGTATGAGCAGTTTTTAAATGTCAATATAATGGAATGACTAGAGCCGAGAGCTTTTCCATCTTTTATGATTTTCCATTTTAGATTCACGATTTATACTCAGTAAATCATTCATCGCCACTCTATTCGATATAGAAATAAATTAGATAAATTCAATCTATTATATAAATATTTATTAGAAATAAATAGATATTATAAAAATAGAAATAAATAGATATTATAAAAAGAAACTAGATTATATTAATAATACAAAGTATAAGATCAGTGATTGGTTTAACATAAACATAAAAAGGGAGTTAACCTTCATTTTTCCACTTTCATTCATTGATTCACTCATTATTACGACAGAGACAGGCATGTTTCTATCTCACACTAAGCCGGTAAATTAACAAAAAGTAAATCAGGAATTTTTGGAAGAGGCAGCAAGTTATCGAAAATTATGTGTGTGTGTTTTTCTAAAACTAAAAATTGGGTTCAGTGGACAAAGCAAATCCCTTCATCATGTTTCGATAAAATAGATTGGATCTATGTCGATTGCTAAGGTACCTGTATTAATCAAATAAATGAATTTCGTTCTGTTCTGATAAGCCAATTATGATTGGCCTTGAAACAATTCATTGCATTGATATTTATCAAACCCAATACCAATAAAACCATTTTACCCTCTACACGTTAAGTAAATTAGAATTCTCATTCCTGAGCTACTAGCCACTATGAGTCTGCATATACTTATATATATATAAATAGATCTTATCCGTCTACTAATTCATTCAGTAATTGAATCGAACCGCCCTTTTAACTCAGTGGTAGAAACGCCATGGTAAGGCGTAAGTCATCGGTTCAAATCCGATAAGGGGCTTTTGACTTTTTTTTTTCATAAAACTCCTATGAAATGGTAGTATTCATATTGAATACTAGGGATGTTGTTTTTATTGGTAATAAAAACCCAACTGTATATATATAATAATTGAATTAGAAATTGTATAATTTAACTCTAATAAGTTATTATTCTAATGAGTTAGAGTAGAGTAATTCTAAAAAAGTTGAAATTATAATGAATAATGATAAGCCGTCTCTTGAAGCGACAAATATATATTTCTATTTTGTTTTGATTTTGAATTAGATTATTCAATCAAATCCATTGTAAAAATTGTAAAGATTAGAAATCAACAAAAGAAAAAGTAAGTGGATCTAACCCATTGAATCGTGACTATATCCACTATTCTGATATTAAAATTCGATAGAGATGAAATTGGAACAGTCGATTTCTTTTTATTTCATATTTATTTGGACTCCACAAAATCCGTCGATATTTCCGATTCAATCTTCTTGTTCCTAGGAATAAATTAATATTCTATTCGAGATAAAGAAACATTTATTTCAAGTTACAACCTAAGAGCCTTTTCAACATCTTATCTTTCTTTGATTCCAGAACACAACAAGATCCATTTCTATCTATATATTCTATCTATTCTATAATGAATAGAAACCTAAATCAAATCATGTCTTCACATATCAAATATTTCCATATCGATACATATGACACTTTTGTTCTGCCAATGTGATGGAAGTGAGTGCGAAAAAGAAACTTTCATTTGAGTCTCCTATTATTTAATTTAATATTATTAAATATTGTATTAGATTGAAAATAGGAACTTCGAATCTTTCTGATATACATAAAGTAAATGAAAAGATTCGAAGTGGATTCTCGACCCGTGAAATGAAAAATAGCCTCTGGAGTTTTTTGTTTTATATTCATCTGAAGGAAATATGAAAACAATAAATAAAAGAAATAAAATGAAGGAAATATATCAGACTATAGTAATTTAATACACATAGAAAAAATACATAAAAATATTGATTTTATCAATTTCACGAACAAGATCCAAGAATAAGATTAGTTGATGGAGGGGGAGGTAGATCTGAGGATCAACCAGTAGCGAGAAGAAGGATCGCTTCTTCCTTGAATTGAAGAGTTCGTTCAAAAATTCATCTATCTGATTGATGAGCCATAAGACAATTCATGGTTCAGACGACTAGTAAAATAGAAAAGAATAAACGAATTGAGTTCATGGATTTACCTAAGTCAGGTTATGGACCAATACAAGAAAATATTTTTTATATTCGAAACCAATTAATTATAAGGGGCAGTGCACGAAATCAAATCATACATAAAATCAGATCCCCAGCCCCCATAACATAAGGTGCTCGAAAATGGTTGAAGTAGTTGAATAGGAGGATTGCTATGACTATAGCCCTTGGTAAATTACCAAAGATGAAAATGATTTATTTGATATTATGGATGACTGGTTA
>NW_026440417.1:32500-35000 GCF_025698485.1 Gossypium arboreum
AGAGAGATTCGACCCTCGATAGTTCTTTGTTTCGAACTATACCAGTTTTCAAGACCGGAGCTATCAACCACTCAGCCATCTCTCCAGCTAATTTCTATTTTATTTTATTCCACCGAATCGAACATGTATGAGTTGATACCATCACTATATAGAAAGATATCGTGTGTGAGACCTATAGGTCAATCTATTTATCTGTATATATAGATAGATGAAATGCATAATCTAGCATGCCTATTTGAACGTGAAATAAAAAATCACCCTCGACCCCATGTCCGAATAAAAGCGGTTAAAGGGTTGGAAATAAGTCATATAGAATCAATCGATTCATGGTAAAATCCTCTACCTTGCATTTTATTAATTTTTTTGGTCAATATCATGATCAAATGGTATAGTTCTTTTGTTGGTAGCTTGGAGATTAGAAACATGACTGCTTTCCAATTGGCTGTTTTGCATTAATTACTACTTCGTCAATCTTACTGATTAGTTACCTGTTGTATTTGCTTCTCCTGATGGTTGGTTGAGTAACAAAAATATTGTATTTTCGGTACATCTTTATGGATTGGATTAGTTTTCTAGTGGGTATCCTTAATTCTCTTATTTCTTGAATCTATCCATTCTGGATCCAAAATGACCCTCCACGAATTTTTCAGATTTTGAGACACATTCAATAATATAGAAGTATAAGTTGCCAAAATGAAAATAAAAAAAAATTAGAGGTCAGTCAAACTTCTGTAATCTGTAATGTAACAGAATGAAATAAATAGAATTTGAATGATGAATGAAAGAAAATAATAAAATCGAAATCATAATAAAAAAATGAAAATAAATTAATAATTTATTTTAATTATATAAATTAAATTATTAATTTTCTATTTAACTTAAATTAAATATTAAATAATAATATTCTAAATATACTAAATATAAATAATAACTAAATAATAACTAAATAGAAATAAAAATAAATAATAACTAAATAGAAATAAAATAATAACTAAATAGAAATAAAATATATATAAAAATATATATAATAATAATATATAAAATAATATATAAATTATAAATAGATAATATAATAATAGATAGAATAATAAAATAAATAATATAGAAATATAGATTTATAAATCAGAAATATATTAATATAATAATATAAATATTAAATTACTTAATATTCTTAATATTAATAACAAATAATATAAATTAATATTAATTGCTAATAACTTAATTTGATTAATTGATAAGCATTTGAATTGTTATATAATTTCGATTGTTAATTGGTTTAGTAGTGGAATTTGATAAAATCGCCTGAACTGAAGAAAGTATCTGTCCTAGCTCTGACCAAATATTCTTTCGTATCAAGAATCAAGAACGAAAATGCGGATATAGTCAGATGGTAAAATTTCTCTTTGCCAAGGAAGGCGGGTTCGATTCCGCTATCCGCCAGGGCAATGTATTTAAGATAAAGGATAAAAGATTCGTTATAGTTGACTGTAAATAGTTGACTGGAATTGGAATATAATACACCCCTAAAGAAAAAATGACTAGTTAATAGGGTCAACCCATAATCATACCCTTTTGGTCGGTTTGATTGGTATTGAAGAATATTGGTTTATAATCCATCGATGTAATAGTCCTTTTCTTTCTCTTTATGATTCCTTATGATAATAAATGACCTACTTAACTCAGTGGTTAGAGTATTGCTTTCATACGGCAGTCATTGGTTCAAATCAATAGTAGGTAGAACTTATTAGATACCATCGATCGGTGTCTAATAAGTTTTTCTACCCACCTTCTTTTATTGATTTTCTATCTTTTCATCCTATTCTATTTCCGTTTTCAATTTTCAAATTTTCGTTAGATCAAAATCTGATTTCACTTTTGATTGTATTTGATTCTATTTAATCAGCAGAATCAAAATGGGATGTATAAACGAAAGTTCTGTTTCTACGGAAATTCTTTCGATTAACCAACTCGTTACGAAATCGTTGATAGCCTCGACTCGTGTCCTAGCCCGTCTAGAGCTAGATTTGCCTCAATTGTTTGCCTCTTGCCTTCAGCTTTCCTCAAGTTAGCTTCCGCTATTTCAAAGAGCTTGCTGAGCTTCTTGTGGATCAATGTCACTACCCTTCTCGCATCATTTACTAAAATAGTGATTTCATTGTTGCCTATTCTGAAAACCACCCATCAGAGCCATCGTTAACCATTGGTCGTTAAGGCGTATTCTCAAAATACCTATATCTACAGCTGTGGCAATAGGCGCGTGATTTGGTAATACGCCAATTTGTCCGCTATTAGTAGATAAAATGATTTCTTTCACTTCTGAATCCCAAACAATTCGATTAGGGGTAAGTACGCAAAGATTTAAGGTCATTTCTTCAATTTGCTCTCCATTTCTAAGTTCGTAGCCTTCGCAGTAGCTTCGTCGATGTTACCTACCAAATAAAGGCCTGTTCAGGAAGACCGTCTAATTCTCCGGAAAGGATCAATTTAAATCCTCTAATTG
>NW_026440418.1:0-45092 GCF_025698485.1 Gossypium arboreum
TATATGGGCTTACGAGGCCCAAAACATCACTAGCCAACACCTTTGGCTAAATTTTAATATCACATACTCAACATTAAAACCCTATACATGCCATAGACTCAAATACTAGGATTTACTTACACCAATAGCGTGAGCTCGACAAAGGTGATAATATCTTCCGCGAACTCCAACTCGAAAGCAAAATCAAGTCAACAATCTATAAAACAGAGGAATGTAACAACGAGTAAGCTTTCATAAGCTTAGTAAGTCTTAACCAATGCAAACAAATAAACGCAATTATACTTGATTATTCAATTTCTTAAGTGGCCATATTCTAGGTATATTGCCATCCGCCTTATACACACAAACACATAATGCACGTTCAGATTCTTATCACACTTAATCAATTCGAGTATAACATAATTAAATCGAATACTTTCACATACTTTCACACCGACCGGTGTATCATGATCATAGATATAGTTATAACATTTATTCACGTATGTATCACAATGCACACTTATGATTCATTATAGATCAAACTCACATATGAGTACATAATGCGCACTCGCCCACTTAACGCATTGAATGTATTCATTTGTCAACCTAACATGAGGTACCTTAGTCATGGACTTTTCTCAAATCACCGGCATTTCACTTGTTAGGCTCGAGGTCCGATATCGTTCACCAAGCATTATAGCCTCGCTAGGCTCAAGGTCCGAATAGTATCTCACCGGTATTATAGTTTGCTAAGCTCAAAGGTCCGAATAATCAAGTCAACAAGTTCCATATAACATATTCATATCAATTAAGTACTAACATCATTCAACGTATATAATTATACATATCAAACACCTTTCTTTCATCTCATTTTCACACTTAGCATTTGATAGCTTATGTATAATATTGCACTCACGTTCATTTCAAACTTATCATTCGATTCTAAAAGCATATTGCATTTTCACCAACATGTTATACTTGCCATTAGGCCATATAAGCATGATACAATACACTATCATTTCATCTTTAACATTCGCTAAACCCTTATCTTACAAGGAACACCGAATTCACATAACATACCATTTCACCGCAAGATGCATACCGCCAGCACGGCGAATACACATCACCAAGACGAAGCCCGCTAGGCACGGCGTCGAATACACATCACATCAAGACGAAGCTCAAGTAGGCACGGCGTCTTAATACACATCATCGGCACTAAGCTCGCTAGGCACAATGGCCCTAATACATCACCGGCACTAAGCTCGCTAGGCACGGCGTCTTAATATAATACCAAAGATTAGGCTCATGGATTTATCCGGATATAATACCAAAGACGAAGCCTCGCAGGATTTAACCGAATACACATCAAATATCATGCATATTTAATCATATATTAATACATCTCATTCAACATATCACATTCAGTAGTCATTTGCAACATTCGGGTATAAGCTCCATATGAACACCATCGTTTACATTTCGGTTCAAAAGTCATTCATAAATATCACATATCCATTTCACCATTCAAACTTAACCCATAGTGACCATTCGATTATAAGTCATATACATAAATTATTTATCGCACAACTTAATTCAATTAGAACCAAAAGGTCACGATTCATCTAATATATACATATTGCTCACTGATTCACACACAACCTTTCAAATTAGCAATTATAAGATGGTTCCGCACATAGCCCATCCTTATCGATAATTTACGATGGTTTTACCCTTACTCACATATATGTCATAGGCATTTTTACCTATGCTTCGTAATTCACATTCATGATTCAATTCCAATCGATTTAACATGCATAAGTACATATCACATACCTTAATAATTTACTTTACTAACAAATCCACATATCGTATTAGCCCATAGTCTTATAGCACCACACTTTTAATAGTTTACCTCATCGAAGTTCACATTTAATCACTTTAGTGCCAAGCCATATTCAGCTATCACAAAGGACTAATAATAATAATTTTATACACATCATGGTTTCCTTTAGGTATTTAATAATCACAAATCGTGATATCTCCACCAAAGACATATACTTAGAGTTTATTCATTGTAAGACTCATTTAGTGCATCAAATTTCCAAATCAACTACCGTTAATTTTCCCTGAAGATAGACTCATATATCTTTCATCCATAAAATTTTCAGAATTTTTGGCTTGGCCAATCAATACCAGATTTTTCTTAAAGTTTCCCCTGTTTCACTGTTTGACTAATCTGACCACTCCTCACTACGAATAAAATTTCTCATTGTACAAAATTCAAAATATGTTCTTGTTTATTTCACTTGAAACTAGACTCATTAAGGAGTCCAATCATATAAATTTCATCTTATGAAAATTTTTGTACAATTTATAATGATTTTATAAAGACAGAACAGAGGATCTAGAAGTCATTCTGACCCTGTCCCACATCACTTCAAATATCTCATTATCAGAAATTATTTTACTTACACGGTTTGTTTTATAAGAAACTAGACTCATTAAGATTTAATTGCATAATTTATTTAGCTTCTAACTCATCTCCCACAATTTATGGTGATTTTCCAAAATCACGTTACTGCTTGCTGTCCCAAACAGATTTATTACCAAATCACTTTTTCACACATACCTTGCATGCATGTTACTTAAACATGCATATCACCAATCAATCATCACATATCTATAATTTTACTTAAGCATAATCTTCATTTCATCATTTTAAAGCACAACATGTTAGCCGATTTTTCCCTTAGCATCTAAGGCACATGCATGCTCATTTGCTTGGCTCAACTTCACCTATCTTCCATTTTTCATCAAAAAGACATGAAACAACAACCATTTCCTTCAATTTAATTCATGACCGAATGCTCACAACACAACCAAAAATCAAAATATGCTTCATGAGTTAGGGTAGAATCAAGAAGAACTCATGAACATCAAGATAGAAGCAAACTACCATGAACTTACCTTGGATTTTTCTTCCCCAAGTGACCGAACATTCAAGAGCTCTTTTCCTCTCCTTTCTCTTCTATTTTCAGCTTTCATGAACAAGAATGAACAAAAACCTTCCTTTTCTTCCTTTTTGTTATTCTATTACTAAACATTTTATGACACAAAATAACATATATTATTTGTGTCATACTTATGCCATAACTTCAATAAAAAAAATTTGCACATGTTGTCTACCATTAACACCATGGCCAGCCACTACACATAAAATGGGGAGTTTGACATACAAATCCTCCTATTTTGCACTACTATTTATTAGGCCACTACATATTAGCCTATAGCATTTTCAAAAACTTTCACATAGGTCCTATTTCATAATTTCACTCACAAATCGCAGAATCAAAGCATGGGATTTTCACACATGCACTTTCACATGAAATAAACACATAATATAACATTTGATTATTTTTGGGACTCGGTTTTGTGATCCCCAAACCACTTTCCGATTAGGGCCAAATTAGGGCTGTCACAAAAATGGGCCAAAGTATGAAATCAACATGGCCCGGACCTCCTCACACGAGTAGACCACACGGTCGTGTCAATTTGGCAGGCTCGAGCACGGCCTAAAGTAATCACACACGGGCGTGTCCCTGTCGAGCCCAAGTTGAGTCCAATTTGGAAAAGGCTAATTTTGAGGGCTCTTAGGCATTCCAAAGCCTATAAATACACCCTAGAGGAGGAAGAAAGAAGGACACACAGAATAGGGAGTAAGGAATTACTCCAAGGAAGCCGATTGATCCATCTCAGAAGCCGGATTCACCATCAAGGCTGAAGATCTCTCCTCAATTTCCCCTTCGTGAGTTTTGGGTTTTCTTTATGTTTTGTATTCTTTATTATTCGAGATGTTTTTCTCTAGTTATGAACTGAAACCCTTAAATACCTAAGGGGAATGAAACCTAAGACGAATCTTATTACTATTTTCTGAATTGTATGATAAATATTTAACTTGTTCTTAATTATGTGTTCTTAATTTTTGTTTTGATATCCCAGGATACTGATTCAAGATAAGCTCTTATTCGTGAGGAGGAATAGACCTGCCTAAGAGTACATTTGTCATAATTAAGGAGTTGTTTATGCGTTTCACACATAGGGTGACAAGATTTTGTCGTAATAGGGTGAAACCTAATAAGGGATCCATAGATCAAATTAATGTAACCCTAGGGTGTTAATTAGAGAAAGGTCTTAATTATTCAATCTAGGGATTAGAAGTTATTAGTCTTGAATAGGGATAATAACATAATTTAGGGATCTCTACGGAACAAGTTAAATGAATAAATCGTCCGATTCGGAGCCAGAATAACAAGTGCAGTCTAGGTGGATTTTTCCTTAGGTATTGTCTTAATTCAATCGATTTTCCCAAAAGAAATTTCCCAATTCTATTCTCTGTGAGTTCTTAGTTTAGATAATTAGTTAGTTAAAACAAAACTCCTTTATTCCTAGGCTAGATAATAAAATGACAGTCATTACTAGTACTTTTAGTTCCTTTGGGTTCGACAATCCGGTCTTGCTAAAACCTTACTACTGTTCGATAGGTACAATTGCCTACATCGCGATAATAGTTAGTTTCAAGAACGATTAATTATAAATATTTAAAACCTATCACGAAATCATGCGATCAAGTTTTTGGCGCCGTTGCCGGGGAACTAAAATATTAGGAACACACAATTTTTATTACTTTAGCCATTTATTTTTCTTGCAATCTAATTTTATTTTTAATTTTATTCTAATTTACTAATTTTATTTTTCTTTCTTCAGGCAGGTTTTTTATAGTTTATGACTAGAAGAAACCCGTCAGGACCACTACTTTTTGACAAAGAAATCGATAGCACGGTTCATAGAAACCAAATAGAAATAAGGCGAAGCCTAAGATACACAGAGAACGAGCAAGATGATTTATACTCAACCCCCAACCAAGAGATGGTGAAAACCAAGACAATCAGCTACCTCCTACAATTGCGGCTAATCAAAATCCTGCTCACGCAGTATGTATGATTGTGCTAAACCTTCTTTAACAGGAACTAAATCTAGCATAGTTTGACTCATTCAGTGTAAATACTTTTGAATTGAAACCTAACACAATTCAAATGATACAATGTTTGTTCAGTTTTTGATGGTTTGCAAGTTGAAGATCCCAACGCCGACTTAGCAAACTTTTTGAAACTATGATACATTTAAAATTAATGGCATTTCGATGATGCCATTCGTCTTCTGATTATTCCCTTTCTCATTGAGGAACAAAGCTAAATAGTGGTTGAACTCGTTACCATGAGGGTCAATTACTACTGGGAACAAATGACAAAAATTTTTACTAAAATATTTTCCACCGCTAAAACTACTAAATTATGTAATGATATCTCTTCTTTGTGCAGATGGATTTAGAAACACTCTACGATGCATGGGAAAGATACAAGGACCTTTTGAGAAGGTGCCTCACCATGGGTTACCGCTTTGGCTTCGTGTTAAAACATTCCATAATGGCATGAATCCTTCGACTCGGCAAATGGTTGACGCAACATGGCGGAACCATTAATAATAAAATACTTGAAGATGCTTATGAGTTCATAGAGGAGATGTTATTGTGTAACTATCGCTGGCAAGTCATGAAGAGATGCTCACAAAGTTTATCTCAGATCGAAACCCATTTTCAAAACACCAAAACGGCATTTAAAAATCAACAAGCGTCAATCCAAGGGCTTGAAACTCAGATAGGCCAGCTTTCTAAACTAATCTTCGAAAGACCACAATGTAGCTTGCTAAGTAATACTGAACCCAACCCAAGGAAACATTTCAACGTAATTAATATTCAAGATGACGAAGGAGTCGTTGAGCCTGAACCAGAACCGAGGCAAGAAACTGTGGTAAGCAAAGGTCAAGGTGAAGTAGGTCATAATAAAAACAAATAAATGAATGTCAAATATAAACCTCATGTGCCATACCCCAACGTGACAAGGAAAGACCACTCAGATGAACAATTTGGTAAATTCCTTAAACTCTTAAAAAAATTACACATTAACTTACAGTTTATTGAAGCTCTATCACAGATGCCAAACGCAATAAAATTTTTCAAGGAGCTTTTAGCAAATAAGCGGAAGTTGGTCGAGGTGTCGTATGTGGAGCTAAACGCGGTTTGCTCAGCTATTCTCCAAAATAACTACCCAAAAAACTAAAAGATCTAGGAGTTTTACGATTCCTTGCTTAATTGGTAGTTTAGATGTTAATAATCCATTATCTAATTTAGGGCTAGTATCAACGCCATGCCTTACAAGATGTTTAAGAAACTAGGTCTCGAGAAACCCAAACAGACTAGGATGAGCATTCAATTAGCAGATAAAATTATAAGATTTCCTAGGGGTATTATTGAAGATGTGCTAGTTAAAATCGATAAATTTATATTTCCCATTGACTTCATTGTTCTAGACATAGAGGAGGATAGCAACACTCCTTTGATTTTAGGACGACCCTTTTTAGCAACTGCTAAAACGATTATTGATGTTGGCACAGGTGAGCTCACACTCCGTTTGGGAGACAAAACAATCACCATTCAAGCTCGCAATTCCGACAACACATCGAAAATTGAAGGTGATCGTCTAAACCATTCTACTAAAACTGACAGTATGGTTCAACCTACTTTACAGGAAATGAGTCTGAAGGAAGTAAATGAGTCATTCCCAAGCAGTAGCAGAGGACCTATACATGAAGATCAAGGCTACAAATCGAGGAACTAGATGAATGGCAAACGATAAGCCGAGAACACATGACAAACCAAAACTACGCTAGAACGAGCTCAACACCTTCCTATATCAACTTAAAGTTGGAGATAAAGTCTTACTAGATGTTGTAGATCCTCACATTGTCACTACCACACCGAATGAAGAAATCCTCTCACAATACTTAGCATTTTCCCATTCGGCATAATGAGGTAAGTCATCCCAAGTTCGACACTTTTAGGGTAAACAACACCCGTCTAAACCTTATTTTGATGAGAATGATAGTAGGAATGAGGAGTATAAACTCCTCAAACCACCATGACCATTCAATGGAGAGGTAAGTCGAGCTTAGACTATAAATAAGAGCTTCGATGGGCAACCCGAGCACTAACAATATTAATTTCTTTAAATTTTAGTATTTAACACCTAACTTACTAATAGAGATCTTGAATATGTGTTTTTCAAAAGACACAACTAAGAACACGAGTGTGCTTAGGGTAGTGTGAAAATAGGGAAAATATTTCCCAACATGGGCTACTATAAACGCCACTACCGTGCGATACAGCCATGGTCGAACTCGCCAAAACAACACGGGCATGCAACACGTCCTGTGGAAGAATCATGGGTGAACCTATTAAAATAGCATAGGCGTGAGACACTGTTCATCACTGTGGTCGAACTCGTTAACTTAACACGGCGTGGGGCTTGCATACAAGGGCGTGGGAGAAGTGAACGGCTAGACACTGCCGTGGCGACACAGGTTGCAGTGCACCCACACGCCCAAGGTACAAGGGCATGGGATGAATGTCGACGTGCCCAAATTCAAAATTCGTGAATCACACGGGCTGAAATTAGGGAACACGGTGTGTTACTTGGCCGTGCCTAAAATCTATAAAACCCTACACTATTCATTGTCTTCCCACCTTAAAACACTAACACTAGCCGCCACAAGTACACACGACCTCCTCACCACGCCCATGCCGCATCCAACTCCATTTTTGCCACTCATTCTCCCTTTTCTAGCGTTTGTTTACTTTTTCCCCTTTAATTGCACTCATTTTTCATGTTATTTATCATAGAACTATACATTTTTCATGATTATTGTCATCTTTCTATCACTCACATTTTATTCATAGAACAAGCTATTATCTTTTTCATGTTCAAATTCTTACTCTTTGTATGATTTCTCTGCTTTATTTGATTAGTTAGAAGTAAATATTCATGATTAGAACAATATACATACTCATGCCTTTAGTGTTAACTTTTTTCATCCGTCACACATGTTGCATTCCATGAAATTTGTTTCCATTTTCACGCCATACAATTGATTGCTTTGATTAACTTGTTAGTCTTAGTAGTTGCTGAAATTATGATTGTTATTTACAATTTGTCTTCATTTAACTTTGATCATTCCTCAAGATGAATTAATGGTTTTGATTGCAGGTACCATGTCATCTTTATGAGGAAAGAAAACCGCCGTACCTGCTTCCAAAAAATGGAAGGGAGCGTCATCTTCAACAGGTCCAACCGTGAAAATTTGTCACCTTCTCCTACAGTTCCTCCGTGGGCCCTAGGAAGAACTTTTCCAACTACTTTAGGCCCAACCTTTAATTGTGGGTTGCTACATTGATCGGGCATCAGAGAACAAGTTGGTTGGTGATGTGATTCGGCCTCCTAACCAATCGACTCTTGGGAGTGTTCTTTGGAATCATCTAGCCAACATACTCGAGCTCACGATGGAACTATGCTCAACGTTCCATCTTCGCAACCGTAATGACAAACTACGATGATCCCAACACGGTCCAATTTTATGAGGCGGATTAATCTACCAGCTAAGCATCCTAGAGTTTGGTGCTACACTAGGCTTATATACGGAGGAGTTCAAGAAGGAGAATGAATTACATGCTCTCACTTGTCACATACACTTCTCCCTCAAGTGTCGGCACACTTTGGCCTGGCGCCGCCACCTACAATCCTAGCCACTCCAAGGCATTGGCTCTCCTCTATCTCCGAGGTACCTACATGCCATTTTGGCTTACACAATTATAGGACAAGAGAGAGCACCGCATCGTCAACACTCACGATGCCTACTTTTTATGGTGTATGTCGCACAGCACGCCATTAACTCGGCTTATTTTATTACCCTCGCCATTCAACACCAGACAGAGCGGCATAGGAAGGAGGTCATCTCCATTGGCCCTTACGTGACTCGGTTGGCTCGACACTTCGGCTCCTCAACATCGTAGCCTAAGAATCATCCCTTACCTCATCGGCTAGATGTCTCCACAGGCATCTCAAGCATGCTCAAGATGAGGATGATCGAGAAGCGCCAAGGAACCTACCTTCCCAATATCGTCTCGCCTAATCTACCGAGGAGGAGGCTCCAGAGGACATTACCGATGATGTCCCTTCACAAAGACGAGGACCCACCGACTCACCACCACTACCCTCTCGCCCAGTTCATACGGCGGCTTCATATGTCGACATCTCCGAAGCCTCACTCGATTCGAAAGCAAAGTGTTTTCCTAATTTGACAACATTGATGCTACTTTATAGCAGATTTTTCAGCACCTCCACATCTCATCGCCAGTCCCACCTCGCGAACCATCCAGCGATGAAGATGTTTAAAAACATTTATTTATTATTTTATGTTTTTAATTTTTATTAAAACTACTTTTTATTTTTACTAGATTTTAGAATTTTATTTTTAATTATCAATTTTGTTATTTCTTTATGAGTAATTATTCTTCCTAGTATCCCCTAAAAGTTCTTGATCTTATCACGCTTATATAGAGCTCTTAAGCTCATCATCGATAGGAACTAAAAACGCCACCGGAAATGTTCTCCACGACTACCATGTCCTAATCGACCACCACCATAGCTACCACTAGATATAATATTTTTGGCCCGTAACTTATGGACTAATGAACCTCTACCACCGCCGAGTATCCTCCTCCACCCCCCACCGATTGCTCTCCAAAACTCCAGTTGAGGAATTCATCATATAGTAAGTTTCACTTCTCTCCCTATCTTATTTTTATATTCTAATAACTTTCTTTGTACATTGAGGGCAATGTACATCTTAAGTGGGGATATTTATTTCATTATCGAAAAATCCTCAATGACCGCTTTATTCTCTTAGAAATCTCTTATATCGTATTTAGGATAAATTTTGATTGATTTATGATTTTGATTGATATATCTTGAATTAAACATAGGGATTTATGCATTGATTGTTTAAACTTTAAGACATTAGAGAATCAAGCATGATAAGTTGATTTTTAAGAATTTAAAATCTTAGGTTGTTTCCCCAAAGTTAGGTATTACTTTGAGTTAGAATTCACAAGTTTTAAACATCAACAAGCCATAATTTTTGTGAGATTTTTTAGCCTTTTGAGCATCTATTAATTCTTTCTTACTCACTTTTATTATTGCTTTGAGTGCGTCAGTATTGAACTATTATTCTAGAACTTGCTTGATTATGCATGTCGAGACCACACCATTTAATTTGATATGTCAAAATGATTAAGGCACTTAGGATTAACCTACTCATGCCATGAAAAGCCTACCTCCACGATTAACCCTAGTAAACCCCCTTGAGCCTAACAAGTCATTTCTTGTATTACCTTTAATATTAACCCTTAACCCATTATTATTGAAATCCCCTAAATTAATCCCTATTTTTGTTGAGATTTGAGTTGAAGAAATTGCTTAGCTTTGTCTTGTTCTTAATAGTTAGTCTATTTTATTTAACTTGTTCTTAAAAAAAAATGTATACACATTAGTAATTCCATATTCTGAGAAGAAGCCCTATTGTACGCAAGTGATGATTAACCCTTTTTCTAGTTAGGCAAATTTTCAATTCAATCTCGATTCTAACCCTTTCTTTTAGCTTGTGACCACACCCCCTAACCAAGCCTCATTACAACCCTCTAAAGACCTTTTGATTGATGTATCATCTTCAATTATAGTGGTGCAGATTTGATTTTCATGCAAGCCTTTGGTAATGACTTTTCATTATTGACTATTGAGTGCTTCATTTATTGTCCTTAAACACCTCGAGTGATTTGAGTGAATCTGTAGTGAGGATGTGAAACTCTGTGATATTTTGAATCAATGGTAATTACTTAGATGAGGGGAGACACCTATGTTTGCATGATTAAATACTCAACTTGGAATGTTTGAAACTTTTATGTTCTTTTAGTTGAATTCTCAATGTATGATTACCTATGGATTATTTTGAGATATTATCAATAGAAATTCTAAATTGAGAAGAATTTATTTTATTATGAGTTGAGAATTTTGCTTGAGGACAAGCAAATGCTTAAGTGTAGGGTTATTTGATAAACCGATAAACCGTAATTTCTACATATTTTTACCCCATGTTAAACATATTTTATGGATGATTTCCCATTAGAATTGGTGAATTCGATGCTCTTAATGCTTTAATTTCATGTTTTATACTTAGAAGAGCATAGGAGAGCAAAATGATCGAGAAACGGGCGAAAATGGGCCAAAGTACGAAATCAATACGGCCTGGACCTCCTCATACAGGCAGACCACACGGCCGTGTCAATTTGGCAATGAAAAAGGGGCCCGATACTTCAACTAGAGGAGCAACCAGTTGGTTCACCAAACCCCGTAGCCTCAAGCACTGCGTGAAGTAATCGCACACGGGCGTGTCCCTGCCGAGCCCAAGTTGAGTCTATTTCAGAAAAGGCTAATTTTGAGGGCTCCTAGGCATTCCACAGCCTATAAATACACCCTAGAGGAGAAAGAAAAGAGGACACATGTAATAGGGAGTAAGGAATTACCCAAGGAAGCCGATTGATCCATCTCGAAGCTTGATTCACCAAGAAGATCAAGATCTCTCCTCAATTTCCCTTTAGGAGTTTTGATTTTTCTTTATGTTTTGTGTTCTTTATTATTCGAGATGTTTTCTTATCTAGTTATGAACTGAAACCCTTAAATACCTAAGGGAATGAAACCTAAGACTAATCTTGTTACTATTTTCCTAATTGTATGATAAATATTTAACTTGTTCTTAATTATGTGTTCTTAATTTTGTTTTGGTATCCCAGATACCGATTCAAGATAAGCTCTTATTCAGAGGAGGAATAGACCCGCCTAAGAGTACATTTGTCATAATTAAGTAGAGTTGTTTACGTGTTCAGACATAGGGTGACAAGATTTTGCCTGATTAGGGTGAAACCTAATAAGGGATCTATAGATCGAAGTTAATGCAACCCTAGGGTGTTAATTAGAGAAAGGTCTCAATTATTCAATCTAAGGATTAGACGTTATTAGTCTTGAATAGGGATAATAACATAACTTAAAGATCTCTACTGAACAAGTTAAATGATTAAATCGTCTAATTCGGAGCCAGAATAACAAGTGCAGTCTAGGTGGATTTTTCCTTAGGTATTGTCTTAATTCAATCGATTTTCCCAAAAGCAATTCCCCAATTCTATTCTCTGTGAGTTCTTAGTTTAGATAATTAGTTAGTTAAAACAAAACCCTTTTATTCCTAGGCTAGATAATAAAAAGACAATCATTACTAGTATTTTAGTTCTTTTGGGTTCGAAAATTCGGTCTTGCTATAACTTTACTACTGTTTGATAGGTACACTTGCCTACATCGCGATAATAGTTAGTTTCAAAACGATTAATTATAAATATTTAAAACCTATCACGAAATCATGCAATCACCATTATTAATATAGGTGGACAAGAAAGGACATATATATGCGATAGTATAATATTTTTTAACTAAGGTTAATTTGGTAAGTTAATAAAATAAGTTAATATAATATAAACATATCATAAAATAAAACCAAAGTTAATATATTCATTATTTTCATTGTTCATCCAATGAAATAAGAAACAAAAGAAAATAAATAAAAGAAAGCTAGGTTCGCCACCTTCCAAGCTTGATTCAAGGTTCTGCTCTTACTCGATTTTTGATAATTTTTACATTTTTGAGATCGTTGATAAGTTATCTTCAAGACCCATGCTTGAAATTTTTTATTTTGATGAATATTTTGAGTTATGCCTTGATGAGAGCTTGTGATTTTTGTTATTTGATGATGAAATATGAAAGAAATGTTTTAGGCTAACATGTTATGTATTGGAATTTTTGATGATATTGAGTAATTAGGACCAAATTGCAAAAATTATAGTTTAAGGGACTAAAATATGAAATAAATGGAATATATGGACTTGTATGAATATGGGTAAAATTGGGCCTAACATGGGTAAAGTGAAATTTTGTATATTTTGTGTTTTGTACAATAGGGACTAAATTGTAAAAAGTGTAAATATTAGGGGTAAAATGGTAATTATCCTATTTATGTGTTTTTGGACTAAATTGAATGAAAATATGTTTGAATGAGCTTAACTTGAATATGTTCAGATCAAGAACAAAAGAAATCAGATTTGGATCGGGGGAAAACGAAAGTTGTCGACTAGCTATCTCGTTCCATTTTATATCGTCCGAGGTAAGTTTATAAGTAAATAGATGTACTTAATTTTAATTAAATGCAAATTATATATTCTGAAATGAAATATATGAATTTATATATGCAATTGTCGAATGTGTATGAGCTTGGTAACCATGTTTATGTGTTCGTTTCGACCAAGTTACGATGTCCGAAAGCCCCGTATGAACCTTAGGAATAGCTAGGATACATATGTTATGACATAGGATTCCGATATTTGATGTGCAATTAAGACCATAGCATTCAATATGTGACTGATATATGTATGCTAGTAAGACCCTATCTAGGACAACGATCGATATGTGATTACATGTAAGACCACGCCGGGACGTTGGCATTGTACAATATATGTGTGATTATCCAGTTGTCCTATCCAATTTTGAATGGTTCATCGGGCAATGATAAGTTGTGAACGAATATGTAAAATTGAGTGAATGACCGTGTAAGAGTTAGTTTGTTACCTACTTGAAATAAGGTAAGTAAGCATATTGATATTTGTTACGAATCATGTGAGATGCTAAATATGACTATATGTGAATATGGTATATGTATGTTTGATTATATAATGACATTTTGGCCTTGAAAGTTGAATGACATTTGGTTAATTTGATTAGGTGAGCATTCAGCCAAGGTAGAAATTGTGTATGAAAAAGTATTATTTATCTCATTTGTAGGTTTGAGGTTGGGCTTGGTATTAGTAATGTAATTTGGTTTAGCTTAAAATGAGTGGATTATATTATTGAGTTGTTTATTTGCTGATGACTTATTAAGCTAGAAAAGCTCACTCTGTGTATATGTGTGTTTCTATTTTATAAATTTTGGATAAAGTTACGAGCTCAGGGATGTCAGCAAAGTTTATCACACTATCTACTGATTCGGTATTTAATAATTTGAACTCGAATTATGGCATGTATAGGCTAGAACATACTTTTGAAATGTTGAATTTTGGTTATGTATTTAAAGCCATGCGAAAATGGCTTGCTAATTATGCTTAGACTTGGTCTTATGTGTGCTTAGTTATAATATTTAATGAGTTTGGTTTTGGTAATTATGTAATGGAAATGTTGGATGTATGTGGTTTTAGTAATAAGATTCGCTATAAATAATAATAGGTATAATATGTATTTGGTATAGTAGTTAGTTCATGATGGAATTATGAAATGTGATTTAATTAGAGTGATGGATGATTGTATAATAGCTTGTAAGGTTCGGTTGTTATATGGTATGTAATGAATGTGTACCATCATTGTTTTGGTCAACTATTTTCGTATGTATCAAAAGTTAATTATGGCCTTTATTTTAGGGTAAGATGCACTATGTATATATGCATGAATAACATATTCGACTAAGTTATAATGTACTAAATATTTATATGTGATTGCATATTAAATTATGTAATATGTTTCAATTGGTTTTATTATAAGCTTATGCGAGATGTTGTTACTCGTGCTTAAATGTCGATTGAAAGTATAGTGAATTTTATGTTTTGGTATTGAGTTGTTATTATGTCCGAAAATAGTTTAAGTTGAAATGATGAAATATGCTTGAGTTGGTGAAACATGTTGCATCTATTATATGATGGTTGTTTATTAAATCAGAATATGATTTGCTAGAAAGCTTTATTTCAATGTGATTAAATGCCTTTATTTATATATATTCAAATGGATGCATTAACTTGTATTAATGTATGATATATGTAAATTCATGTTAACTAATCTAATCATGCCGCATAAATGAAGTATTGAAACTTGTTTTGTTTGACATGTAATTTGCATATACGCAAGCCTTTTTAAAATAAAAATATAAGGGTCCGATATTAAATTAATAAAGTTGTTGGTTTGTTATATGTTTTGTATATATAGTTTGTTTTAATATATGTTGCATCATGTTTTAAATTATGCTATGTTATGAATGATGATTTTTAAGCTTAATAATAGATTAAGTCGAGTAATAATGTCATTAATATTTGAGTTAAAATGTGATGCATAATTGTATGAATCGTGATATGATCGGTAATGCCTCATAACTCTACTTCAAATGACGGATACAAAGTTAGAGCACATTTTATTAGTATCGAGCTACGGTTTAGTCGATTCTAGGACTAACGTAGCGTGTGTGTGAGTCTATATACATGTCATATTATATATTGAGATAGTGTGATGACTTCGACATTTGAAAATGTGTTTTCATATAGTAAATGGATCCGATAGAGTCAGTGGTGATGATGTGAAAGTGTAATGTCATTTCCTCCAAGGGACAAAGGCTTGGTTGATTCTCGATCGACTTCAAGTAACCAAGAGGAGAGGCTACACAAGCCTTTTACCAAATGATGAATGACTGGTTTACTTAGTATATCCGAACTAACCTAACTTTACATAACATCCTTCACCCCGACTAATCCATCTTGATGCCTATTATACCTCAAGTAAGTGACCAGTTGAGATTACATAAGCCACATATTGATAAAATTAGAAAATACGGGTTAAAAGTTTAAAGCTATCAAGATGATGATGCCGAGCAAAAGTGTGAATTCTAGCTTGATAATACACCATCCGAAGTGTTTGATGAGCTGTCCTGCACTTTGATGAATGTTTGAATGTGCCATATCTTTGCTTCGAGACACTACATATCACTGGTGGAATACACTAGTACGGTGGTTCCAAAAGAGCGAGTGACATGGGAGTTCTTTCTGCATCGAAGTCTGTAAGAAATATATCAATGGAGATTTATCGACTAGAAGCGTAAAGAATTTTCGAGTTGAAATAGAGTCGGATGAAAATGATAGAGTATGAGCGAAAATTCATGAGACTCATTGATATGCTCGGGACTATGTTTCAATCAAGCTATAATGTAAAAGATTTGAAATGGACCTAATGAAGACATTAAATTGCTAGTTGGCATACTTGAGATATAAGAGTTCGTGGTACTAGTTGAGCGAGCATGCAAAGTCAAGAGCTCGGAAAGAGGAGAGAAAAGCTGATTTTGAAGCTAGAGATTCACGTAAGAGATCATTTAGTAGGTCATTTCATCGGCACCAAAGAAGTTCCAGATGATTTTAGTTGTTCTAAGGCTACTTCTAGTTATTCTTGACGGATCAAAATAGACCACCGAGAGCTCGAGAGCTACCTCAATAGCTAGTGTGGGTAATGTCGATCAAATCAACCTAAGTGTAAACATTGCAATAAACATCATCCCGGAATTGTAGATTGCATGATCGGGCCTATTTTAAATATGGATTAATGGATCATTATATTCGTGAATGCCCAGAGTTAGTTGAAGAAAATTCAGTGTAGCATATGAGATCGGGTAATACTGCAGCTTGAGGTAGACCACCCAGAAACACGGGTAATGTGAGTAGCAGTCAGCAAGGGACTAAATATACTACAGTTAGATATGAGGCTCGTGCACCTACCAGAGCCCATGCTATTCGCGCACGTGAGAAGGCTTAATCCCCAGATGTTATTACTGGTACATTCAATCTTTATGATACTAATGTAATTGCATTGATTGATCCTGGTTCAACTCATTCTTATGTGTGTGAGACTTTAGTATTCAGTAAGACTTTGACTGTTGAGTCTACTGAGTTTGTGATTAGAGTATCAAACCCCTTGGGCCAGTGTGTTATGGTGGATAAAGTGTGTAAAAATTGCCCCTTGATGATTCGAGATTCGTGCTTTCTGGCTAATTTGTTGTTGTTGCCATTTGATGAGTTCAATATAATTCTTGGTATGGACTGGGTTGACTTTGCATGATGTTGTGTAAACCTAAAAAATAAGACTATTGATTTACTATTGCGAATGATGAGATTATTTGGATTATATATAATGATCTAAATGGTTTATCAACAAAGTGATTTCTTCGATGGTAGCTCGTAAATATGGAGGAAAGGTTGTGCTTTATTTTTTCTATGTGCTCTATAGTAAAGTGGTCGAAAGGAACATTGAATTAGTAATTACTAAGCGTAGTATTCTGATGTGTTTCTTGAAGAATTGCCTCGGTTTGCCACCTATTAGGGAGGTAGAGTTTGGTATTGAGTTAGTGTTGGGGACCTTAATCCGATATTGATAGCTCTGTGATAGAATGGCATCATCAATTAAAAGAATTGAAAGCTTAGTTGCAAGAGTTGATCGGATAAAGGTTTGCACAACCGAGTTTCTCCCTCGGGTGCACCTGTGTTATTTGTGAAAAGAAAGACTGAACTATGAGAATGTGTGCACGATTATGTCTATGATTGTTTTCTAAAGATAGATTTGAGATCGTGTTATTATCAAATAAGAAGTTAAAGACTCGATGTGCCAAAGATTGCTTTCTAAACGAGGTAACGGACACTATGAGTTTTTGGTTATACCCTTCTGACTTACTAATGCACTGCTGTTTTATGAATTTGATGAATCAAATCTTCAAATAGTATTTGGATAGATTCAGGTTGTGTTCATAGATGACATTTTGATCTACTCCCGTGATGAAATAGAACATGCTTAACATTTGAGACTTGTGTTACAGACTTCATGTAGATAAGAAGTTGTATGCAAAGGTTAGTAAATGTGAGTTCAAGTTGAGTGAAGTCAGCTTTTAGGCCATGTTGTATCAAAGATCGGTATTCGGGTTGATCCGAGTAAAATTTTCAGCTATAACGTGATTGGAAACCTCCAAGAAATGTTTTCGAAGTCCAAAGTTTTCGGGACTTGCTAGTTATTATAGATGTTCGTGAAAGGTTTTCTATGATTGCGAAATTTCGATGACCTAATCTACTACGTAAAGATGTTAAGTTCGAAAGGGTCGGAAAAGTGCCGTAAAAGTTTTGATCGATTTGAAAACCCTTTTGACCAAAGCTCTAGTGCTAGTTTAGCTTAATTGGGTAAAGAATTTGTTATTTATAGTGATGAATCTTTAAATGGTTTCAATGTGTTTGATGCGGAAGGAAAAGTTATAGCTTATGCTTCAAGACGCTTAAAGCTTATATGAAAGAACTATCTCGACACTAACAACTTAGAATTGGCGCCATTGTGTTTGCATTGAAGATATGGTGCCACTATCTCTGTCGGTGAGAAATGTCATGTTTATTCTTATCACAAAAACTTGAACTACTTAATGAATTAGAAAGATTTGAATTTGAGACAACTAATGGTTAGAATTGCTAAAAGACTACGAAAGCTTGTAATTGACTACCACGGGAAAGGCTAATGTTGTTGCTCATGCTCTAAGCCAAAAATCACCTGCTTGCTTTGTGTACAATGAATATGCATATGGCTATGTCTAATGATGGTTCATAATAGATGAATTGAAAGCAAGATCGTTATTTGTTCAAAGAAATTTATGATGCTCAAAAGGTGGATGATGATTTGTTAACAAAACGAAGCTCAATGTGATTCAAATGTTGATTCAAAGTTCAGTGGATGCTTGAGGTTGTTTGAGATCTTGTAAACCGAATATGTGTCCCGAGAAATTTAAAGTTAATTCGTATGATTTTGAATGAAGCTCAGTAGTATTATCTATTCACCTTTAGAGTACAGATGTACAATGATCCAAATAATTTTTACTGCGGTATGGTATGAAATGAGAGATTTGAACTTGTTTCAAAATGTTTAGTCTGTAAACAAGTAAAGACGTAACATCGTGTACCTTCTAGGTTGCTTCAACCAATCATGATACCGAGTGGAAATGGGATAGGTCACGATAGATTTTGTATCGTGTTTACTGCTGAAACCGAGCAAAAAGATGCAACTGGTTATTGTGGATAGATTGGCTAAATCGGCTCATTTTGTTCCGATTCGCATGCATTGCTCACTTGATAAGTTTGCTAAGTTATATGTTTCTCGATTGTCGACACACGATGTGCCTATTTCTATTGTTTCAGATAGAAATCGAGGTTTACATCATGGCTTTGAAGAAATCGCATGATGTATTAGGTAACGTAAATTACATTTCAGACCGCTTTCCATCCGCAAATGATGGTCATTCAACAAATCATTCAAATACTTAAGGATATGTTGAGATGTTGCATTCTCGAGTTTGGAGGCACGGGAATGATACTTACCTCCGATTGATTTTGCATATAATAATAGCCTTCAATCGAGTATCAAAATGGCACCTTATGAGGTTTTGTACTATCATAAATGTCGCATAACCATTGTACCGGATTGAGCTCAATGAAAATAAGATACACGAGGTCGACTTGATCGAGAGACCAAGCAAAGTAAAAGTAATTCGTGAAAGTTTGAAAACAAATACGATCAGATCGTATGTGGACTTGAAACAAAAGATATAGAGTTTCAAATCGAGACAAATTATTTTAAAAGTTTCATCGTGGAAAAATACCATATTTGGTCGTAAAGGTAAATTGAGTTCTAGATTTATTGGGTCGTATGAGATTATAAAGCGTATTGAGTCTGGTTGCTTATTGACTATTGTTGCCACCTAAGTTAGAAAAGATCCACAATGTATTCCATGTTTTGATGCTTTGTAGATATATATTAGATCCCATGTGATTAGTCCGTCTCGAGATTGAGATTGAGTCCGATATGACATACGAGGAAGAACCGATTCGTGATTCGGTTCGTGAGGTTAAAATTACAAAATAAGAAAATTTCATTGGCCATTATTAATATAGGTGGACATGACAAAGGACATATATATGCGATAGTATAATATTTTTTTAACTAAGGTTAATTTGGTAAGTTAATAAAATAAGTTAATATAATATAAACATATCATAAAATAAAACCAAAGTTAATATATTCATTATTTTCATTGTTCATCCAATGAAATAAGAAAAGAAAATAAATAAAAAAAGCTAGGTTATTACCTTCAAGCTTGATTCAAGGTTCGATTCTTACTCGATTTTTGATAATTTTACATTTTGAGATCGTTGCTAAGTTATCTTCAAGACCCATGCTTGAAATTTTTTATTTTGATGAATATTTTGAGTTATGCCTTGATGAGAGCTTGTGATTTTGTTATTTGATGATGAAATATGAAAGAAATGTTTTAGGCTAACATGTTATGTATTGGAATTTTTGATGATATTGAGTAATTAGGACCAAATTGCAAAAATTATAGTTTAAGGGACTAAAATATGAAATAAATGGAATATATGGACTTGTATGAATATGGGTAAAATTGGGCCTAACATGGGTAAAGTGAAATTTTGTATATTTTGTGTTTTGTACAATAGGGACTAAATTGTAAAAAGTGTAAATATTAGGGGTAAAATGGTAATTATCCTATTTATGTGTTTTGGACTAAATTGAATGAAAATATGTTTGAATGAGCTTAACTTGAATATGTTCAGATCAAGAACAAAAGAAATCGATTTGGATCGGAAAGCGAAAGTTGTCGACTAGCTATCTCGTTCCATTTTATATCGTCAAAGGTAAGTTTATAAGTAAATAGATGTACTTAATTTTAATTAAATGCAAATTATATATTCGAAATGAAATATATGAATTTATATATGCAATTATCGAATGTGTATGAGCTTGGTAACCATGTTTATGTGTTCGTTTAGACCAAGTTACGATGTCAAAAGCCCGTATGAACCTTAGGAATAGCTAGGATACATATGTTATGACATAGGATTCGATATTTGATGTGCAATTAAGACCATAGCATTCAATATGTGACTCGATATATGTATCGAGTAAGACCCTATCTAGAGACGATCGCATCGATATGTGATTACATGTAAGACCACGTGCTGGGGCGTTGGCATTGTACAATATATGTGTGATTATCCGATGTCCTATCAATTTTGAATGGTTCATCGGGCAATGATAAGTTGTGAACGAATATGTAAAATTGAGCTGAATGACCGGTAAGAGTTAGTTTGTTACCTACTTGAAATAAGGTAAGTAAGCATATTGATATTTATTACGAATCATGTGAGATGCTAAATATGACTATATGTGAATATGGTATATGTATGTTTGATTATATAATGACATTTTGGCCTTGAAAGTTGAATGACATTTGGTTAATTTGATTAGGTGAGCATTCACCAAGGTAGAAATTGTGTATGAAAAAGTATTATTTATCTCATTTGTAGGTTTGAGGTTGGGCTTGGTATTAGTAATGTAATTTGGTTTAGCTTAAAATGAGTGGATTATATTATTGAGTTGTTTATTTTTGATGACTTATTAAGCTAGAAAAGCTCACTCTGTGTATATGTGTGTTTCTATTTTATAAATTTTGGATAAAGTTACGAGCTCGGGGATGTAAAAAAGTTTATCACACTATCTCTTGATTCGGTATTTAATAATTTGAACTCGAATTATGGCATGTATAGGCTAGAACATACTTTTGAAATGTTGAATTTTGGTTATGTATTTAAAGCCATGCGAAAATGGCTTGCTAATTATGCTTAGACTTGGTCTTATGTGTGCTTAGTTATAATATTTAATGAGTTTGGTTTTGGTAATTATGTAATGGAAATGTTGGATGTGTATGTGGTTTTAGTAATAAGATTGACTATAAATAATAATAGGTATAATATGTATTTGGTATAGTAGTTAGTTCATGATGGAATTATGAAATGTGATTTAATTAGAGTGATGGATGATTGTATAATAGCTTGTAAGGTTCGGTTGTTATATGGTATGTAATGAATGTGTACCATCATTGTTTTGGTCAACTATTTTCGTATGTATCAAAAGTTAATTATGGCCTTTATTTTTAGGGTAAGATCGCACCATGTATATATGCATGAATAACATATTCGACTAAGTTATAATGTACTAAATATTTATATGTATTTGCATATTAAATTATGTAATATGTTTCAATTGGTTTTATTATAAGCTTATGCAGATGTTGTTACTCGTGCTTAAATGTCGATTGAAAGTATAGTGAATTTAGCATGTTTTGGTATTGAGTTGTTATTATGTAGAAAATAGTTTAAGTTGAAATGATGAAATATGCTTGAGTTGGTGAAACATGTTGCATCTATTATATGATGGTTGTTTATTAAAGCGTAAATATGATTTGCTAGAAAGCTTTATTTGAATGTGATTAAATGCCTTTATTTATATATATTCAAATGGATGCATTAACTTGTATTAATGCATGATATATGTAAATTCATGTTAACTAATCTAATCATGCCGCATAAATGAAGTATTGAAACTTGTTTTGTTTGACATGTAATTTGCATATCATAAGCCTTTTAAAATAAAAATATAGTGGATGCGATATTAAATTAATAAAGTTGTTGGTTTGTTATATGTTTTGTATATATATAGTTTGTTTTAATATATGTTGCATCATGTTTTAAATTATGCTATGTTATGAATGATATGATTTTTAAGCTTAATAATAGATTAAGTCATGAGTAATAATGTCATTAATATTTGAGTTATAAAATGTGATGCATAATTGTATGAGCTGTGATATGATCGGTAATGCCTCATAACTCTACTTGACGACGGATACTGAGTTAGGGCGTTACATTTTATTAGTATCGAGCTACGGTTTAGTCGATTCTAGGACTAACGTGGCGTGTGTGAGTCTAGCTATACATGTCATATTATATATTGAGATAGTGTGATGACTTGACATTTGAAAATGTGTTTTCATATAGTAAATGGATCTGATAGAGCATGGTGATGATGTGGAAAGTGTAATGTCGGCTCCAGCGCAAGGGCAGTGGCTTGAGTTGATTCTCGATCGACTTCAAGTAACCAAGAGGAGAGGCTACACAAGCCTTTTACCAAATGATGAATGGTGGTTTACTTAGTATATCCGAACTAACTTGACTACATAACATCCTTCACCCCGACTAATCCATCTTGATGCCTATTATACCTCAAGTAAGTGACCGGTTGAGATTACATAAGCCACATATTGATAAAATTAGAAAATACGGGGTTAAAAAGTTTAAAGCTCTTGAAGATGATGATCTTGAGCAAGCTGAATTCTAGCTTGATAATACACCATCCGAGTGTTTGATGAGTACATCTGTACCGGATGAATGTTTGAATGTGCCATATCTTTGCTTGAGACACTACATATATTGATGGAATACACTAGTATCGGTGGTTCCAAAAGAGCGAGTGACATGGGAGTTCTTTCGAATGAGTTAGTAAGAAATATATCGATCGAGATTTATCGACTAGAAGCGTAAAAATTTACGGAGTTGAAATAGAGTCGGATGAAAATGATAGAGTATGGCGAAAATTCGTGAGACTCGGTTGATATGCCCGGGACTATGTTTCATTGAAGCTATAATGTGTAAAAGATTTGAAGATGGGTGAATGAAGACATTAAATTGCTAGTTGGCATACTTGAGATATAAGAGTTCGTGGTACTAGTTGAGCGAGCATGCAAAGTGAAGAGCTCGGGAAAGAGGAGAGAAAAGCGATTTTGAAGCTAGAGATTCACGTAAGAGATCATTTAGTAGGTCATTTCAATTGGCACCAAAGAAGTTCGAGATGATTTTAGTTGTTCTAAGGCTACTTCTAGTTATTCTTGGCGGGATCAAAATAGACCACACGAGGCTCGAGAGCTACCTCAATAGCTAGTGTGGGTAATGTCAGATCAAATCAACCTAAGTGTAAACATTGCAATAAACATCATCCCGGCAATTGTAGATTGCATGATCGGGCCTATTTTAAATATGGATTAATGGATCATTATATTCGTGAATGCCCAGAGTTAGTTGAAGAAAATTCAGTGTAGCATATGAGATCGGGTAATACTGCAGCTTGAGGTAGACCACCCAGAAACACGGGTAATGTGAGTAGCAGTCAGCAAGGGACTAAATATACTACAGTTAGATATGAGGCTCGTGCACCTACCAGAGCCCATGCTATTCGCGCACGTGAGAAGGCTTAATCCCCAGATGTTATTACTGGTACATTCAATCTTTATGATACTAATGTAATTGCATTGATTGATCCTGGTTCAACTCATTCTTATGTGTGTGAGACTTTAGTATTCAGTAAGACTTTGACTGTTGAGTCTATGAGTTTGTGATTAGAGTATCAAACCCCTTGGGCCGGTGTGTTATGGTGGATAAAGTGTGTAAAAATTGCCCCTTGATGATTCGAGATTCGTGCTTTCTGGCTAATTTGTTGTTGTTGCCATTTGATGAGTTCAACATAATTCTTGGTATGGACTGGTTGACTTTGCATGATGCTGTTGTAAACTGAAAAAATAAGACTATTGATTTACGGTGCCAGAATGATGAGATTATTTGGATTATATATAATGATCTAAATGGTTTACCAACAGTGATTTCTTCGATGGTAGCTCAGAAATATGTGAGGAAAGGTTGCGAAGCTTATTTTTTCTATGTGCTCGATAGTAAAGTGGTCGAAAGGAACATTGAATTAGTACCTGTTGTGTGCGAGTATTCGGATGTGTTTCTTGAAGAATTGCCTGGTTTGCCACCTATTAGGGAGGTAGAGTTTGGTATTGAGTTAGTGTTGGGGACGAATCCGATATTGATAGCTCCGTATAGAATGGCATCTACTGAATTAAAAGAATTGAAAGCTTAGTTGCAAGAGTTGACGGATAAAGGTTTGCACAACCGAGTTTCTCCCCCTGGGGTGCACTGTGTTATTTGTGAAAAGAAAGAGCGGAACTATGAGAATGTGCACGATTATGTCTCGGTGTTTTCAAAGATAGATTTGAGATCGGGCTATTATCGATTTGAGTTAAAGACTACGATGTGCCAAAGATTGCTTTCTAAGCGAGGTACGGACACTATGAGTTTTGGTTATACCCTTCGGACTTACTAATGCACTGTTGTTTTCATGAATTTGATGAATCAAATCTTCAAATAGTATTTGGATAGATTCGTGGTTGTGTTCATAGATGACATTTTGATCTACTCCCGTGATGAAATAGAACATGCCGAACATTTGAGACTTGTGTTACAGACTTTGCGAGATAAGAAGTTGTATGCAAAGGTTAGTAAATGTGAGTTCGGTTGAGTGAAGTCGGTTTTTTAGGCCATGTTGTATCGAGATCGGGTATTCGGGTTGATCCGAGTAAAATTTTAGCTATCGTGATTGGAAACCTCCAAGAAATGTTTCAAGTCCAAAGTTTTACGGGACTTGCTAGTTATTATAGACAGTTCGTGAAAGGTTTCTCTATGATTGCAGCCAGATAGCGAATCTACTACGAAAGATGTTAAGTTCGAGTGGTCGGAAAAGTGCGGAAAAGTTTTGATCGGTTGAAAACCCTTTTGACCAAAGCTCTAGTGCTAGTTTAGCGAATTGGGTAAAGAATTTGTTATTTATAGTGATGAATCTTTAAATGGTTTGGGTGTGTTTGATGAGGAAGGCAAAGTTATAGCTTATGCTTCAAGGCATTAAGCGACATGAAAGAACTATCGACACACAACTTAGAATTGGCGACTATTGTGTTTGCATTGAAGATATGGTGCCACTATCATTCGGTGAGAAATGTCATGTTTATTCTTATCACAAAAACTTGAACTACTTAATGAATTAGAAAGATTTGAATTTGAGGCAGTAGCTAATGGTTAGAATTGCTAAAGACTACGAGCTTGTAATTGACTACCACGGGAAAGGCTAATGTTGTTGCTCATGCTCTAAGCCAAAAATCCTTTGTTTGCTTTGTGTACAATGAATATGCATATGGCTATGTCTAATGATGGTTCGATAATAGATGAATTGAAAGCAAGATCGTTATTTGTTCAGCAAATTTATGATGCTCAAAAGGTGGATGATGATTTGTTAACAAAACGAGCTCAATGTGATTCAAATGTTGATTCAAAGTTGAGTGGATCTTTGAGGTTGTTTGAGATTGAAACCAAATATGTGTCTGAGAAATTTAAAGTTAATTAGATGATTTTGAATGAAGCTCATAGCGATCGAGTTATCTATTCACCCCGGTAGTACAAAGATGTACAATGATCTGAAATAACTTTACTGGTGGCATGGTATGAAATGAGAGATTTCTGACCTTGTTTCAAAATGTTTAGTCTGTAAACAAGTAAAAGACGAACATCAGGTACCTTCTAGGTTGCTTCAACCAATCATGATACCTGAGTGGAAATGGGATAGGGTCACGATAGATTTTGTATCAGGTTTACCATTGAAACCGAGCAAAAAAGATGCAATCTGGGTTATTGTGGATAGATTGGCTAAATCGACTCATTTTGTTCCGATTAAATGCAGTTGCTCACTTGATAAGTTTGCTAAGTTATATGTTTCTCGGTTGTCGATTACGATGTGCCTATTTCTATTGTTTGAGATAGAAATCGAGGTTTACATCCGCAGTTTTGGAAGAAGCGCATGATGTATTAGATGAAATTACATTTTGCCTTTGCTTTCCATCCATAAGCAGATGGTCGGTCCGAACAAATCATTCAAATACTTAAGGATATGTTGAGATGTTGCATTCTCGAGTTTGGAGGCGCGTGGGAATGATACTTACCTCGATTGATTTTGCATACAATAATAGCCTTCAATCGAGTATCAAAATGGCACCTTATGAGGTTTTATGCGATTAGTAAATGTCGTACACCATTGTCCTGGATTGAGCTCAATGAAAATAAGATACACGAGGTCGACTTGATCAGAGAGACCAAGCAGAAAGTAAAAGTAATTCGTGAAAGTTTGAAAACAGCGTCAGATCGTATCGTATGTGGACTTGAAACAAAAAGATATAGAGTTTCAAATCAGAGACAAATTATTTTTAAAAGTTTCATCGTGGAAAAAAATACTCATATTTGGTCGTAAAGGTAAATTGAGTTCTAGATTTATTGGGTCGTATGAGATTATAAAGCGTATTGAGCTGGTTGCTTATTGACTATTGTTGCCACCTAAGTTAGAAAAGATCCACAATGTATTCCATGTTTTGATGCTTTGTAGATATATATTAGATCCCATGTGATTAGTCAAATGCGAGATTGAGATTGAGTCCGATATGACATACGAGGAAGAACCGATTAAGTATTACGGTTCGTGAGGTTAAAAATTACAAAATAAGAAAATTACATTAGTTAAGGTGCTTGTGGCATAAACATGGAGTCGAGGAAGCAAATTGGGAGCAGAGGATGCAATGAGAGAGAGTTATCCGAACCTATTCACCGGTAAGATTTTTGAGGACAAAAATCCCTAAGGGGGGAGAGTTGTAACAGCCTGATTTAGACCCTAATTGGAATGGTGGTTTCGAGACACGAATCTTAGTCAAAAAATATTTAAAAAATATTTTATGTTTATTATGTGTGAATTTGCATGTGTGAAATTGTCGTGCTTTAATTTTATCATTTGAGTGTCCGATTAATTAATAGGGCTTAATCACGTAAAAAGAAAACTTGATAGTTTGATGTGTAAGAACCAAATTGTAATTGTATTTGTAGCATGAAGCATTTATGAGGTAATTAGGCCATTATTAATATAGGTGGACAGCAAAGGACATATATATGTGATAGTATAATATTTTTTTTTAACTAAGGTTAATTTGGTAAGTTAATAAAATAAGTTAATATAATACAAACATATCATAAGATAAAACCAAAGTTAATACATTCATTATTTTCATTGTTCATCCACTGAAATAAGAAATAAAATAAAAAAAATAAAAGAAAGCTAGGTTCGGCCACCTTCCAAGCTTGATTCAAGGTTCGTTCTTACTCGGTTTTTTATAATTTTTACGTTTTTGATATAATTGCTAAGTTATCTTCAAGACCCATGCTTGAATTTTTTATTTTGATGAATATTTTGAGTTATGCCATTAATGAGAGCTTGTGACATTTGTTGTTTGATGATGAAATATGGAAGATATGTTCTGGGCTAACATGTTTTGGATTGGAATTTTTGATGATTTTGAGTAATTAGGACTAAATTGCAAAAATAATAGTTTGAGGGACTAAAATGTGAAATAAATGAAATATATGGACTTGTATGAATATGGATAAAATTCAGCCTAACATGGGTATAGTGAAATTTGTATATTTTGTGTTTTACAATAGGGACTAAATTGTAAAAAGTGTAAATGTCGAGGTAAAATGGAATTTGTGCATTTATTTGTTTACGGACTAAATTGAATGAAAATATGTTTGAATGAGCTTAACTCAAATATGCTTAGATCAAGAACCAAAGAAATCGATTTGGATGGGGGAAAACAAAAGTTGTCGACTAATTTGTCCCGTTCAGTTTTATATCATCCGAGTAAGTTTATAAGCAAATAGGCGTAGTTAATTTTAATTAAATGAAAATAATATATGCTTAAATGAAATATATGAATTTATATATGCAATTTTCGAATGTGTATAAGGTTGGTAACCATGTTCATGTGTTCGTTTAGACCAGAATTCTGACGTCAAAGCCTCGTATGAACCTTAGGAATAGCTAGGATACATATGTCATGATATAGGATTACGGTATTTGATGTGCGAGTAAGACCATGGCATCGATATGTGACTCGGATATATGCGTCGAGTAAGACCTGTCTAGGGCGATGGCATCGATATATGATTATATGTAAGACCACGTGCAGGACATTGGCATTATGCGGTATATGTGTGATTATCCAAGTGTCTGTCCAATTTTGAATGGTTGATCGAGACAGCGATACGTTGTGATCAAATATGTAAAATGAGTTGAATGCTCGGTAAGAGTTAGTTTGCTACCCACTTGAAATAAGGTAAGTAAGCAACTTGATATTTATTACGAATCATGTGAGATGCTAAAGATAACTATATGTGAATATGGTATATGTTTGATTATATAATGACATTGGTTAATCTGATTAGGTGAGCATTCGACCAAGGTAGAAATTGTGTATGAAAATGTATTATTTATCTCATTTGTAGGTTTGAGGTTGGGCTTGGTATTGGTAATGTGATTCGGTTTAGCTTAAAATGAGTTGATTATATTGTTGAGTTGTTTATTTGCTTATGACTTACTAAACTATAAAAGCTCACTCTGTGTATATGTGTGTTTCTGTTTTATAGATATTGAATAAAGTTAATAGCTCGGGGATCATCAGCAAAGTTCATCACACTATCTACAGATTCGATATTTAGTAAGTTGAATTCGAATTATGGCATGTATAGGCTGGAACATACTTTTGAAATGTTTTAATTTTGGTTATGTATTTAAAGCCATGGGAAAATGGCTTGCTACTTATGCTTAAACTTGGTTTTATGTATGCTTACTTATAATATTTAATGAGTTTGGTTTTGGTAATTATGTAATGGAAATGTTGGATGTGTATGTGGTTTTTAGTAATAGGATTTGGCTATAAATAATAATAGGTATAATATGTATTTGGTATAGTAGTTAGTTCATGATGGAATTATGAAATATGATATAATTAGAGTGATGGATGATTGTATAATAGCTTGTAAGGTTACATTGTTATATGGTATGTAATGAATGTGTCCCATCATTATTTTGGTCAACTGTTTTGGTATGTATCAAATGTTAAGTATGGCCTTTATTTTTAGGGTAAGATGTGCACCATGTATATATGCATTAAAAGCATATTGGCTAAGTTCTAATTTACTAGAGATGTATATGTGATTGCATATTAAATTATGTAATATGTTTCAATTGGTTTTATTATAAGCTTATGTAGATGTTGTTATTAGTGCTTAAATGTCGATTGAAAGTATAGTGAATTTCACATGTTTTGGTATTGAGTTGTTATTGTGTACGAAAATGGTTTATGTTGAAATGGTGAAATATGCTTGAGTTTGTGAAACATGTTGCATCATTTTATCTTTGGTTATTTATTATACCATAAATATGATTTGCCGAAAGCTTTATTTGAATGTGATTAAATGCCTTTATTTATATATATTGAATGGATGTATTAACTTGTATTAATGTATGATATATGTAAATTCATGTTAACTAATGTAATCATGCCGCATAAATGAAGTATTGAAACTTGTTTTGTTTGACATGTAATTTGCATGTACGCAAGCCTTTTAAAATAAAAATATAGTGGATTGCGATATTATATGTTTTATATATATAGTTTGTTTTAACATATGTTGGATCGTGTTTTAAATTATGCTATGTTATGAATGATATGATTTTAAGCTTAAAATAGATTAAGTTGCAAGTAATAATGTCATTAATATTTCAAGTTATAAAATGTAATGCATAATTGTATGAACTATGATATGATCGATAATGCCTCATAACTCTACTCCGGCGATGGATACAGGTTAGGAGTGTTACATTAAATGGATTTTTAATTCTTGAAAAGCTTCTAAACATGCTTTGTTAAAATAAAAAACAATATCCTTTTCTAAAAGTATACACAAAGGTTTATAATTTTTTGAAAAATCTTTGGTAAACCTACGATAAAAACCAGACTGGCCTAAGAAAATTCTAACTCCTTTCACACTAATGGAGGTGATAATCTTTCAATTATGTCCACCTTTGCTCTATCCACTTCAATTCTGGTTTTGGAAATTTTATGTCCTAATACAATTCCCTCTTTAACCATAAAATGACATTTCTCCCCGTTAAGGACAAGATTTGTCTCCTCATATCTTTTAAGTACCTTAGCTAAATTATTCAAACAAACATCATAAGTGTTACCAAAAATAGAAAAATCATCTATGAAAACCTCAACAAAATTTTCAACCATATTAGTGAAAATTCCCATCATACATCAACTGAAATGTGGTAGGTGCATTACATAAGCCTAAAGGCATTAGCCTAAAAATAGATGTATCGTATGGGTAAGTAAAAGTAGTTTTACGTTGATCTTCAGGGCTACAACTATTTTGTTGTATCCCAAATATCCATCTAAAAAGTAATAAAATTCATTACCTACCAATTGATTTAACATTTGATCCATAAAAGGAAACATAATTACGAGTGGCTTTGATCAAATTTACGTAGTCAATCTGATTTTCTAACCTATGATAGTTCTCGTTGGGATTAACTCATTACATTCATTCTTGACAATTGTGATCCTACCTTTCTTTGGTACACATTGTACCGGACTTACCCAATAGCTATCCGAGATAGGTAGATAATTCTGCATCTAACCATTTGATCACTTCCTTACGTACTACCTCTTTCATGATAGGATTAACTCTCCTTTATACCTTGCTCACCTTACATTAAAATAATCTTATCATACAACGAAAGGGCTTATACCTCGTATATGGGTTATGGTTCAACCAATTGCCTTTTGAATTTCTTTAAATCAACAATCAATTGCTTATGTTACGTGAATTACGCTAAAACAATCATAGGCAAAGTAGAACTATTACCTAAATAATTGTAATATAAATGGGACGGAAGCACCTTTAGTTCAAGCTTAGGTAGTTCCTCGATTGACAACTTGGGTTGTGTAAATTCTCGAACTTCCAACTCTAGTGATTCGAACCGCAGTGGTTGGATATAACTCCTTGAGTTGGCTTCCATCATAGTCATACCTTCATTACCTTTTTCATTTTCCAAGGGTTCAAACCCTAAAGTGTTCTCCGATGGGTTTTCTTCAGAATTGCTCTCCATAGAAACTAAGGTTTCTAATTCCTCTATTACTGAGCACTCTTCCATCAGAGTGGAAAATTTCATCACCTTCATAACGTTAAATGTTACCTTATCATCTTGAACTCGCATGGTGAATTCACCTTTTTACATATCTATCAACGTTCTTCCCATGGCTAGGAAAGGTCTCTCAAGGATGATCAGAACTTCCTTATCTACTTCAAATTTTAACACAATAAAGTCGACAAAAAAGAAACTTATCAACTCTTAACTAAACATCCTCGATCTTTCCCTTAGGATATGGTAATGAGCGATACGCAAGTTGAAGTGTCACGGTAATGGGTTTTACTTCACCTATTCCCAATAGTTTGAAAATAGATTTGGCCATCAAGTTGATGCTTGCTCCAAGGGCGTACAAAGCTTTATTGCGGTAAGATTCTCGATGTTATAGGGTATCATAAAGCTTTCAAGGTCTTTCAATTTCGAGGTAGCTTATTTTGTAAGAACGCATTGCACTCCTTCATCAAAGCAACAATCTCATACTCACTAAGCTTTTTCTTCTTGGATAGAATATCCTTTATAAACTTCACGTAGTTGGACATTTGTTCTAAAGCATCGCTAATGAAATATTGATATGTAGTTGCTTTAGAACATCCAAGAACTTCTTGAATTGTACTTCTCGTTTCTACTTATCTTTGCTAAAGTCTTTAAGGATATGGAACTCTAGGTTGATATGGACAACTTGTTTGAAGATGAAAATATGCAAATAAAGGTGTTAGCTTCTCGAATTTACTAGTTTAGGGTTTACCTCATCGATTTTTCAGCATCTAATTTTTTGGTGTAGGAACTTCAAGCTGTTGGTTGACTTTCCTCCTTTTCGATGAGCTCATCTTCAACCACAACCTCTTTGGGTTCCACAATCTTACCACTTTGTAATGCAACTAATTTGTAATGTTCCTTACACAAACTCTTTGGATTTTTTGTATCATTCGGTAAGGCTCCTTACGGTCTACTACAGAGCTTAGTAGCTAACTAACCCATTTGGTTCTCCAGATTTTCCAGTGTTGATGCTTGACTTTGTATTAAGGCGTCATTTTTCGCCATGTACACCTTCAACAAGTCCTCCAAACTATTTAATGACTCAGCCTGAGGTGATTTTGGGGCTTGTTGGCTAAACCCTTAGGATTGATTGGGTCTATGCTGCATATGGTTATTTAGTCCATTCCTTCATTACTCTAGGAAAAGTTCGAATGATTCTACAATGAAGAATTATAGAAGTTGGACTATGGTCCTTGTCCACTTCTATTTCGACATTGATTCCTTACATAAAAAATAACCTCGGGATTTGAAGGGTAATTCTCGAAAGAATGACCATCCCACGATATCGCATGAAACAACATCATACTAACTTGGTGATTGTGCTACAAAATTATTCAAACCATTAGTGGTAGCGATTTTAACATTGATGAAATAAAAGATATCGGCGGATAGTGAAGTCAAAGCATCCACTTCATGCACTCTAGCTACTCGCGATTACGGGTTAGAGGTGTTACATCGGAGACACTTGTTGCGTTGGATTCGGGGACGAACCCGTCACGGCACCTCCTCTAGACCTACGTTGATGGGGCAGTTGTCATGGCCTCTTCTGAAAAAGTTGCCTACTCCTTGCTGCCACCGAGAATAGATATGCCTTGCCGGCGACTCTAAACCAAGGCATAGACTCCAAACAGCTCACCGTGTTCGATAAGAAAAAGGGTTCACAGATGGGTAAGAATTCTATCCTATGATCTCAAATGTCAATGTACTCTTTGTGGTAATCTCGTCAATTTTCATCTGTCTTCTCCTACAAATTGAGCTTGTGCAATGCTTCCATGTCTCACAGTGGCAGCGGAATTTTTTGCCTCCACTCGAACTGTCGCATCACTCGATCCAATTCATGCATCTCCACCATAGCGTACATTATCAATGACACCTTTGCGTTTTACATGCTTCGAACGGTTAAAAATTCTGGTAGGAAGCATTATATGATATCTAGATCGGTGTATGGCATCCATTCAATGTAACATCCAGTATTGGCGAGTCCTGAGTTTAGGCAAGTAACCCAAAGGAATTTGAATGAAGTGGTCCTATCCGTAACAGCCCGATTTAGACCCTAATTGGAATGGTCATTTCGGGACCACGAATCCGAGCCAAAAAATATTTTAAAATTATTTTACGTGTTTATTTTGTGTGAATTTATATTTGTGAAATTTTCGTGAATTAATTTACGTAGTTTAGGTGTCCGATTAAATAAAAGGACTTAAATCGTAAATTGAAAATTTGGTAGTTTAATTTATAAAGGGCGAATTGTTAGTGGCTTTTAAGGATGAGGATTTATATTGTAAATAACCTATAATGATATTAGTGGACGATTAAAGACTTATAATATGTGGTTTTATATTAAATTATTAAGGTTATAAAAGTAACTTAATTATTAAAGCATATATATGATATAATATCATAAAATAAACTATGTTTTACATTCTCTCTTACACCGAATATAAACAAAAAGAAAAAGAAAGAACACAAGACTAGGTTCGGCCATCTTCCAAGCTAAAATCAAGGTCTGTTCTTTGTCGTTTTTGATAATTTCTACGTTTTTTATGGTTACTTCGAGTACTACAAAACCCATGCTTGAATTTTTTATTTTGATGGATATTTTGAGTTGTACCATTGTTGATAACTTGTGATTTTTTTTGTTTAATGATGAAAAATGAAAGATATGTTTTAGATTAACATATTTTGTATTGGAGTTTTTGATAATTTTGAGTAATTAGGACTTAATTGTAAAAATAATAATTTGGGGGACTACAATGTAAAATTAATGAATTATAAGGGCTTGTATAGACATGGGTAATATTCAGCCTAGCTTGGGTGTGGAGAAATTTGATGTATTTTGTGTTTTGTGCAATAGGGACTAAATTATAAAAATTGTAAATGTTAGGGTAAAATGGTAATTTGCCCATTTATGTGTTTTTGGACTAAACTGAATGAAAATATGTTTGAATGAGCTTAATTTGAATATGTTTAGATCAAGAACCAAAGAAATCAGATTTGGATTGGGGAAAAACGAAAGTTGTCGACTAGCGACCAGATTACATTTCTGACGTCAAGAGATAAGTTATAAGCAAATAGACATGTTTATTGGTAATTTAGTGTTATATTTACTTGTTGTTTTTAAATGTTAGAAACTAAATATATTATGGTCGAATGTGATTGAATGTGGCTATTACACTTTCGAGTTCGATTAAATAGAATTCTGACGTCCAGGAAGCCCGTATGAACCTTTGGAATAGCTAGGATACATATGTCATGACATATGATTCGATATATGAGTCTGAGTAAGTCCATGGCATCAATTTTGATTTCGATATGTGTTTATGAGTAAGACCTGTCTAGGGACAAGTGGCATCGATATGTGCCTACATGTAAGACCACGTCTATGAAGTTGGCATTATACGATATATGTGTGAATTGTCCAAGTGTCTTACCCAATTTGAGTGGTTCATCGGGCAAAGGTAAACATAATCGGATGTGTTGGATGAGCAAAAAGGACGGGTATGATTTAGTTTATTGGTTATCGATGATAAGGTAAGTATGTGACTTATTGATAAAATGTGTTATGTATGATATAAAGGCTAAACTTCCTTGGTTCAAATATGTGTTTTGGCCTTGAGCGAATGGTGTATTTATTATGGAAATGATTCTTTAATTGCATTTATATGTGCCTATGAATATTGGCTATGAAAGTAAATTATGTACATGATCATATAACCGGATCTTTGAGCTTATATAAATGTGTATATTTGACTTGTGAATGAGTAGTAAATACACTATGAATAGCTCTTGTGTATATATATATGAGTGATAATGTATATATATGGTTATATGGTTAACTTATATAGTTAAATTTTATTAAAACGTAAGAGTTTTGCAGTTAAATTTTATTAAAACGTAAGAATTTTGCATTTTGTGTAGGGGAACTAAGTGTAATAGGAATATTCGGCTTTGGTGGCTAAATGATACTATGTTGGTTTTGACTATTCATACATTCGGTTAAATGGAATTATAAAAGGAAAAAATTATATATGCTTAAAAATAATGCATATGATAAATGATTGGATTTGAAATGTAGAATGATAAAATATTCTGATTAGTTTTGCTAATTATGTTAATATCATTGGGTTATTTATTCGCTTATAACTTACTAAGCTAAAATAGCTTATCGTGTGAATATTTGTTTCTGTTTTATAGATTTTGGAAAATCAAGTTACAAGCCCGGGGATCGTCTACGAAGCTTATCACACTATCCACTACTTTGGGTACTTTTATAAGTCGAATTAGAAATTATGGCATGTATAAGCTAAAGTATGTTTTGGAAATGTTAATTTAGGGGTGTTACATTTTATTGGTGTTAGAGCTACGGTTTAGTCGGTTCTAGGATTAACGTAGCATGTATGAGTTTAGCTATACATGCCATAATTATATACTGTGATAGTGTGATGACTTCTGACATTTGAAATGTGTTTTCATATAGTAAATGGATCCTGATAGAGCTGTAGCTGATGATGTCGCAAGTGTAGCGCCTGCTCCCATGCAAGGGACAGCGCAGGCTGATTCTTGACTGACTTTGAGTAATCAAGAAAGTGAGGCTAAACAAGCCTTCTATCAGATGATGAATGACTGGTTTACTCAATATATCTGAAATAACCCGACTACACAACAACCTCCACCCTCGACTAATCCATCTTCGATGCCTGCTGTACCTCAAGTAAGTGATCCGTTGAGATTATATAGGCCACCTGTTGATTAAATCAGGAAACATGGGGATGAAGAATTTAAAGCTACCTATGAGGATGATGCTGAGCTGGCTGACTTCTGGCTTGATAATACCATCCGTGTATTTGACGAGCTGTCCTGTACACCGGATGAGTGCTTGAAATGTGCCATATCTTTACTTTGAGACACAACATACCCTGGTGGAATACCCTAGTATCGATGGTTACGAGAGAGTAGGTGACACAGGAATTCTTTGGTGAGTTACGTAAGAAATATATTAGCGAGATTTATTGATCGAAGCGTAAAGAATTTACGGAGTGAAACAGGTCGGATGACCGTGATGGAGTACGAATGAAAATTCGTGAGACTTAGTCAGTATGCCAGAGAGTGTGTTTCCACTGAAGCCATAATGTGTAAAAGATTTGAAGATGGACTGAATGAAGACAGTAAACTGTTAGTTGGCATACTTGAGATAAAAGAGTTCGTAGTCTTGGTTGAGCGAGCCCATAAAGTGAAGAGTTCGGGAAAGAGAAAAGAAAAGCTGAATTTGAAGCTAGAGATGCACGCAAAAGAACACCCGGTAAGTCATTCTAGTCAGTATCAAAGAAGTTTCGAGATGATTTCAGCCGTTCTAAAGCCACTTCAGGTTATTCCAGACGGGATCAGAATTGTAATATCCTGAATTAGGGCCTAATCAGAATAGTGGTTTCGTGACCACAAATTCGAGATAGAAATAATTATTTTATGATTATTTTTAGGTCTATGATATGATTGCATGATTGTGTGAAAATTTCGTGAAGAAATTCTATGCATAAAGTGCTTAATTTGAAGTTAGGGACTAAATTGAATAAGTTGCAAGACCTGCATTCTAGAAGTTTCTAGTATGAAATTGCTATGAAATATTAATTAGGAGGTCTTAAATAGCCATTTGACCAATTTCAAAGTTTATGGACAAATATTGGACATGAATGGAATTTTTGGAAAGTTTAGTAGTAAGGGCATTTTGGTCATTTAGGGGTAAAATGAATTAAATTACAAAATTAAAAGTCAATTTTCCTCATCTTCTTCCCCATGGACGTGTATACCAAGGGAGACTCCATGGCTAGGGTTTCAAGCTTCCAAGCTCGATTGTAAGTCCGTTCTAGCCTCGTTTTTAATGATTTTACGTTTTGGAGTCCGTAACTTGATTTAGCTTATGCGACAATAATTCAACCTAGGGTTCATATTTGGAAAAATACCCATAGGTGAAATTTGTGTATTTTGGTGTTTTATTATAGAATATGAGGTTTTAAATTATGTTAGACAACTTGTCTTTTTCGGTTTTAAGTGAAAATGAGCAAAAGGGCTTAATCGGTAAAAATACCTAATAGTCATAAGTACATGTTAGAGTGAGAATTTGATGTTGCCATAGAAGGGAAAAATGATCATCATGTCATAAAACATAATAAAATAGGATGAAGTTTAATTTCCGAACCTTGGGGAAAAAGTGCAAATATGCAAAAGTTTAGGGGTCAAAATGAAAATTTTTAAAAATATGATTTTTGGACCTATATGAATAGTGTGACTAATTATTAGGCTAAATGTGATATTATAGATGAAGGAAATCGAGATTCGGGCTTAAATCAGGAAAATACAAGATTATGGACTAAAATGGTAAATTGTTGTTTCTGGATCGAGGTAAGTTAGTATGATAATAATAATGAAATGTTATGTTGAATTATATTTCTTACTATTATTGCATATATTGTATGATTTAATATATTAGAAAAGTTGATGGAATGGTGTTTATGATGTGGAAATATGACATGAAAGAATGTTATATGAAATGCGGGAAAATGATGATACATGACAAGTGATATATGAAATATGTGATATATGTTATGTAAATTCTTAAAGAATTCTTAAAAGTTGATTTGATATTTGAGTTGTGTCTTATTATACTATGAATGGACAATTGGTACTATGGATAGTGAGATCGACACTTGAGTAAGTTTGTACATAAATAATCTATCGATTCTTTTATGTTATTATATTTTGATATCATATGAAATGTGGCGCCTATCAAATGGTTATTTGATGTAAATTATGAATTTAAATTGATTACGGACAATTTAGTAAAATGTTGAAAAGTGAGGAATTTTCGATTGAACCTTGAATAAAAGCGATCTGAATGATCTATTGTGAGGTCGCATCGTAGTACTAAGTGCAAGCTACTATGCGTGCACTGAAAAGCGTGATCACGTGTGTAGTACTAAGTGCGAGCTACTACGTGTATTAGATGGTGAGGTCACGTGTGTAGTACTAAGTGCAGGCTACTACGTGTACCAGCATGTTGGTCACATGTGTAGTACTAAGTGCGAGCTACTATCGTGCAGATAACCGGCTACAAGTGTGGAAATGGGAAAATGTGCGAGCAATTGTGTACTGTTATTATTAGATGAGTTCAACGGAAATCGATTAAGTGAAAATACATGTGAAAGTGATTATGTGATGAACAAGTGCAAGTATATTTTTATTTGAATTTATGAGTAATATGCTCAATATTTGAGCGAACCTCGGTAAAATGGAATGGATTAAGTGAAATTATGTAAAAGTGAACTTTAGTAGTAAAACAGTATTAGACAGCAGCAGTGCATGACTTTGAAAATTCACCAAAAATTGTGTAAGTTGAATTAAATTTAAAAAAAATTATGGAAATAAATCTTAATGAGTCTATTTTCACATGAAAGAAATAGAGGAAGCCAAAGAATTATATATTTTGTGATATTTGAATTCTTGTGAAACAGGGTCTGAATGAATTCGAGATCCCCTATTCTGAATTTATAAATTCACCATAACTTGTAAAAAAATTATTGAGAGTCATAAATTACATGCATGGATTCCTATTGAATCTAATTTTAAGGTAAACAAACGGCATGGCCGTTGGAATTCTGTACGGGGAGAAATTCGGTTCGTAGTGCATAGGGGTCAGAGTAGTCATACCCTGAAACAGGGGAGACTTTAACTAATAAACTGTACTAAATGGCCCGACCAAAAATTCTAGAAAAACAATTAGTAAGTAGACATATGAGTCTAGTTTCATATAAAATTTACGGAATTGGATTTCGAGTTTTCTAACTTGAGATATGATTTTTTTAACACCGGGACTCTAGAAAACAGTCTGTCCTGAATATGTGTAATTGTACAATTATAGTGTTTTATCTTGAAAAGCATGGTAGTACTTGCTTATTATTTTCATATGAACTTACTAAACGTAAAGCTTACCCATCCTCTCCATTTCTTTAGTATTGGCAGGTCGGCTCGGGGTTGAAGATCGTCGGAGGCAAAATCACACTATCAAACTATCATTTTTGGGAAAATTAATTCAAATATTAGAAATATCAAGTGAGTGGCATGTATAGGAAATTGGTTTGTGATATGTATTTTTATTATGATTTTCACCATACGTATCAGTCTGCATTGAGTTATCATATAAAATCATGAGATGTGGTCCTTATCCATTATGGTTTATAAGTTTAATTAATCGTGCCATGTCCTATGTTTTGATGTAATGATATAGTTAGCTTTGTTTGTTATGCATGTGTTTGAATAGTTTTGAATTAAATGAAATTTTATGGTTCGGTTTTCGTCTATGTGTATTGTTAAGTCTGGTAATGCCTCGTACTCTGTTCCGGCCTTGGATACGGGTAAGGGGTGTTACAAGAATAGACCACCAGTGAGCTCGAGAGCTACTTGATGGAGTGTGGGTAATGTTAGATCAAATTGACTCGAGTGTAAACACTATGCTAAAAAACATCCCGACAGTTGCAGATTACATGATCAGGCCTGTTTTAAATGCAGATCGACAGATTATTATATTCGAGATTGCCCAATGTTAGCTGAAGAAAATCCAATGCAGAATACGAGATCGGGTAATACTACAGCTCGAGGTAGACCACCCAAGAATGCTGGTAATATGAGTGGCAGTTAGAGAGGTACTAAAGATAGGATAGTCATATCTAGGGCTCATGCACCTGCCAGAGCCTATGCTATTCGCGCGCAAGAGAAGGCTTCATCCCCAGATGTTATTACTGGTATATTCACTCTTTATGATTCTAATGTAATTGCATTGATTGATCCTGGTTCTACTCATTCCTATGTGTGTGAGACATTAGTATTCAGCAAGACTCTACCTGTTGAGTCTACTGAGTTTGTGATCAGAGTGTCAAACCCCTTGGGCTGGTGTGTTATGGTTGATAAAGTGTGTAAGAATTGTCCCTTGATGGTTCAAGATCTATGCTTTCCAGTTGATTTAATGTTGCTGCCATTTGATGAGTTTGATATAATTTTGGGTGTGGATTGGCTGACTTTACATGATGCTGTTGTGAACTGTAAAAGAAAGACCATTGATCTACGGATCCAGAATGATGAAGTTATTCGGATTGAATCTAGTGATTTGTATGGTTTACCAGCAGTGATTTCTTCGATGCTAGCTCAGAAATATGTGAAAAAAGGGTGTGAAGCTTACTTTGCCTACGTACTCAACAGTAAAGCGGCTGAAAGAAACATTGAATTAGTACCTGTTGTATGTGAGTATCCGGATGTGTTTCCCGAAGAATTACCAGGTTTGCCATCTATTTGGGAAGTAGAGTTTGGTATTGAGTTAGTGCCTGGGACGACTCTGATATCCGTAGCTCCGTATAGAATGGCACCTACAAAATTAAAAGAATTGAAAGCTAAGTAGAATTGACAGATAGAGGTTTCGCATGACCGAGTTTCTCTCCGTGAGGTGCACCTGTGTTGTTTGTGAAGAAGAAAGATGAAACTATGAGAATGTGCATCGATTACAAATAGTTTAATAAGGTGACTACAAAGAATAAGTATCCATCGCCACGGATTGATGATCTGTTTGATCAACTAAAAGGGGCCACAGTATTTTCGAAGATAGATTTGAGATCAGGTTACTATCAGTTGCGAGTTAAAGATTTAGATGTGCCAAAGACTTCTTTCAGAACGAGGTACGAACATTATGAGTTTTAGGTTATGCCTTTCAGACTCACTAATGCACCTGCTATTTTCATGGATTTGATGAATAGGATCTTCAGACTGTATCTGGACCGATTTGTGGTTATGTTTATAGATGATATTCTGATCTACTCTCGTAGTGAAGCTGAACATGCCGAACATTTGAGACTTGTATTGCAGACATTGCGAGATAAGCAGTTGTATGCGAAATTCAGTAAATGTGAGTTCTGGTTAAGTGAAGTTAGTTTTCCTAGCCATGTAGTATCAACATCAGGTATTCGGGTGGATCCGAGCAAAATTGCAGCTATACTGGATTGGAAACCTCTGAAGAATGTTTCTGAAGTTCAAAGCTTTCTAGGACTTGCTGGTTATTTTAGATGGTTCGTGAAAGGTTTCTCTATGATTGCAGCCTTGATGACCAAGCTATTGCAGAAAGATGTTAAGTTTGATGGTCAGAGAAGTTCCAGAAAAGCTTTGATCGGTGAAAAGCCCTTTGACCGAAGCTCCAGTGCTAGTTCAACCAGAATCAGGTAAAGAATTTCTTATTTATAGTGATGCATCATTAAACAGTTTGGGTTGTGTTTTGATGTAGGAAGGAAAAGTGATCGCTTATGCCTCGAGACAGTTAAAGCCACATGAAAGAAACTATCCGACACATGATCTGGATTTGGTAGCTACTATGTTCGCATTAAAAATTTGGCGTCATTACCTGTTTGGTGAGAAATGTCATGTTTATTCTGATCATAAAAACCTGAAATACTTGATAACTTAAAACGATTTGAATTTGAGACAACGCCGATGGTTAGAGCTGTTAAAAGACTACGAGCTTGTGATTGACTATCACCTAGGAAAGGCTAACGTTGTTGCTGATGCTTTAAGCCAAAAATCAATATTTGTTTTGCGTGCAATGAATGCGCATATGACTATGTCTGAGGGTGGTTCGATAGTAGCTGAATTGAAAGCAAGACCATTATTCGTTCAACAAATATGTAATGTCCAGAAGGTTGATAATAAATTGATTGCAAAACAAGTTCAGTGTGAGATGGATACTGATTCAGAATTCAGAGTTGATGCTGATGACTGTCTGAGATTCAGAGACCGAATATGCGTTTTGAGGAATTCATAGTTGATTCAGATGATTTTGAATGAAGCCCATAGCAGTCGGTTATCTGTTCATCCAGGTAGTACAAATATGTATAATGATTTGAAACAGCTTTACTGGTGTCATGGTATGAAGCAAGACATCTCTGACTTTGTTGCAAAATGTTTAGTCTGTCAACAAGTGAAAGCCGAGCATCAGGTACCTTCAGGGTTACTTCAACCGATTATGATACCAGACTGGAAGTGGGATAGAGTCACGATGGATTTTTGTATCTGGTTTACCATTGACACCGAGCAAGAAACATGCAATCTGGGTTGTTGTTGATAGATTGACTAAGTCAGCTCATTTTGTTCCGATACATACAGACTATTCACTTGATAAGCTAGCTGAATTCTATGTTTCTCAGATTGTGAGACTACATGGTGTGTCTATATCTATTGTTTCGGAAAGAGAATCGAGATTTACATCGCGGTTTTCAAAGAAATTGCAAGATGCACTAGGTATGAAATTACATTTCAGTACTGCTTTCCATCCACAAATAGATGGCCAGTCTAAGCGAATTATCTAGAAACTTGAGGATATGTTGAGATGTTGCATTCTCGATTTTGAAGGTACGTGGGAACGATACTTACCTCTGATTGAATTTGCATATAATAATAGCTACCAATCGAGTATCAAAATGGCACCTTACGAGGCTTTGTACGGTCGTAAATGTCGTACGTCTTTGTACTGGACTGAGCTCGGTGAAAATATAAGATACATGGGGTTGACTTGATCAGAGAGATTGAGCAGAAAGTGAAAGTGATTCGTGAAAGTCTGAAAGCAGTGTCAGATCATTAGAAATCTTATGCGGATTTGAAACGTAAAGATATAGAGTTTCAGATCGAAGACAAAGTCTTCTTGAAAGTCTCATTGTGGAAGAAAATACTCAGATTCGGTCGTAAAGGCAAATTGAGTCTGAGATTTATTGGGTCGTATGAGGTTATAGAGCGTATCGGGCCGGTTGATTATAGACTATCGTTGCCACCTTAGTTAGAAAAGATCTACAATGTATTTCATGTTTCAATGCTCCAAAGGTATCGATCTGATCCTTCACATGTGATTAGCCCATCCGAGATTGAAATTTAGCCTAATATGACCTACGAAGAGGAACCAATTCGCATGTTGACTCGTGAGGTTAAAGAGTTGCGGAATACGAAGATTCCGTTAGTTAAAGTATTGTGGCATAAGCACGGTGTTGAGGAAGCAACATGGGAATCAGAAGATGCAATGAGAGAATGCTATCCGAACCTATTCACTGGTAAGATTTTCGAGGACGAAAATCTCTAAGGTGGGAGAGTTGTAACAGCCTGATTTAGACCCTAATCGAAACAGTGGCTTCGAGACCACGAATCTAAGCCGAAAAAATATTTTAAAATTATTTTCTGTGTTTATTTTGTGTGAATTTATATTTTTGAAATTTTCATGAATTAATTTTGTCGTTTAGGTGTCCGATTAATTAAAAGGACTTAAATCGCGTAAATTGAAAATTTGGTAGTTTAATTTATAAAGGGCCGAATTGTTAGTGGCTTTTAAGGATGAGGGATTTATATTGTAAATAACCTATAAAGATACTGGTGGGACGGTTAAAGACTTATAATATGTAGTTTTTATATTAAATTATTAAGGTTATAAAAGTAACTTAATTATTAAAGCATATATATGATATAATATCATAAAATAAACTATGTTTTTCATTCTCTCTTGCACCTAATATAAACAAAAAGAAAAAGAAAGAACACAAGACTAGGTTCGGCCATCTTCCAAGCTAAAATCTAGGTCCGTTCTTTGTCGGTTTTTGATAATTTTTACGTTTTTGAGATCGTTGCTTCGAGTACTACAAAACCCATGCTTGAATTTTTTATTTTGATGGATATTTTGAGTTGTGCCATTGTTGATAACTTGTGATTTTTGTTGTTTGATGATGAAAAATGAAAGATATGTTTTAGATTAACATATTTTGTATTGGAGTTTTTGATGATTTTGAGTAATTAGGACTTAATTGTAAAAATAATAATTTAGGGGACTAAAATTTGAAATTAATGAATTATAAGGGCCTGTATAGGCATGGGTAATATTTGGCCTAGCTTGGGTGTGGAGAAATTTGATGTATTTTGTGTTTTGTGCAATAAGGACTAAATTGTAAAAATTGTAAATGTTAGGGGTAAAATGATAATTTTCCCATTTATGTGTTTTTGGACTAAATTGATTGAAAATATGTTTGAATGAGCTTAATTTGAATATGTTTAGATCAAGAACCAAAGAAATGAAATTTGGATCGGGGGAAAACGAAAGTTGTCGACTAGCAGCCCCGTTCTGTTTTACGACGTCCGAGTTAAGTTTATAAGCAAATAGACATGTTTATTGGTAACTTAATGTTATATTTAATTTCTATTTTGAAATGTTAGAAACTAAATATATTGTGGCCGAATGTGATTGAATGTGGCTATTACACTTCTGAGTTCGATTAAATAGAGATTCTGACGTCAAAATCCTGTATGAAC